>NC_136624.1:33124685-33222185 GCF_933228915.1 Telmatherina bonti
TCCATGAAGATGAGGATGGTGCAGAGAAGAGCAGGAATAGAGGCAGCTAGAGCTGTCCACCATGGATTGCGTCCTATTGGATTGATCAACCAACCACGATCATCTCTCGTAGGCTGAAGGAAGCGGTAACTGGTGTGAGGTTTTAATTTTACAATAAACTTAGGTGAGATTTACAGAAACGTCTTCTGTACCTGGAACTTGCTCGGGACCTTCAGCTTCTGGGAAGGCACACCGATGGCAAAGTCAAGCAGGACCATTATGACAATTGTGAGGAACACCGCAAAGTCACTGATCATGGACCGCACCTGAAGACGAGAGATTAAAGCAGTCATAAGTCTGCGATCACTCATAATTGATCATATAGTTCTTTTAATGTGCTAGAATACCTTAGTGGGGAAATAACGACTAGTCTTGAATTGTTTGAGGAAGGCAGACATAAAAAATGTTGAAAAGAAGAGGATGGTGGACCAGAAGAGAACATCAGGGGTGTAAGGGCCGTGGTGTCCGCATGCTGTCCCAACAAATTGGCCCTGCAGACTTTTACACTCCTGTGGAGGAACACAGAAGAACAAAATCACCTTAGATGACCTGAGTGTAAGTAGACATTTCTATATTAACTCTGTGAAACCAGTCTACAATGTGGAAAAAGTCCACAAAGCATGGAAGGAAATAAACTGCTTACTGCATGATGAACAAAATGAATTTCTCAGAAACACTCCGCAGGGAAAGGTTAAATGAGTAACTGTCCTCACATATATTTACAAATGCCCTGAAAAAAGTTAACTACTAACCATAAGGTTGGGGCTTAGTTGAATGTTAACAAAACTAAACAAACTGGAACAAAGACTATCAAGAAGCATAAGAAGCTTTTTGGTTGGAGAGGCGCTTTGTAACAAGAGATCTCAGGATACAATGTTACTGGGTTTTTCAGTTAAATGGATGTATTACCAGGGAGTAGGAAGACTATTTCCCAAATTTGTGTGATTTGTAATTTTTGGGAAACAATAAAGTGGCACAGCTGCTGCTGAATGGTGCACCTGTGTCCCGTCCCAATTTGTTGTTTTGTTGTAAAGTTTTCTGTTGGGCAGACCCAGTAAGCTCAGTTACATAGTTATAGTTTATCTAAAAAATAAATCCATATATATGCATGTTATATAGCCATAAATTCCCATGCATAACTTATATGCAGCCACATCTTAATTATCTCTTTCCCACACGTCCATGGCCACAACTTCGCACCGTGTGGCCACAGAGCAAAATAGATTTTCTTCAAAGTCCAGAGATGGCTCAGTTCTTTCTTTTTTTTCTTATCTCTGACTACAGAAAACCTTTTTCTTATTCTTTTTCAGATCCTAATAGTTCAGAGTGTGTGCTAACTTAAAAGTTAGCTACCATAGTGTCTTGGTAAATGTAGTTTAGAAAACATGAAGTTTTTATCAAGAGTTAAAATGTGCACGGTTTTCATTAGTAAATCACACATGAAAGAAAAGACTTTTATTTTGAAGAATTCTGATTAGAAATGAGAGGTCACTGAAACCCTAAAGAGGGCTGGTAAAAGATTATTGTTCTGTCCCTTTCTAAAAGATGCCCATTTTTTGCAGACCCAGAAAACATTATTTAGGATGAAATGCAATTGCAATCCAAAACTTGATTTTAAACATCAGGACCTAATTACATCAGTATGTGAACCCCTGGAGTCTCAAGTATCTTTTAAACAGGACGATGTCAAAAGTTTTTAATTATTTTTTAAAAACTTGTCTAATCCAGCATTAAAGCAAGCAGAATGATGCTCTGGCTGCTGTGTTATGCTAATCAAATTTGCTTTCCCAAGAGGAACTTTATAGATATAAGCTCCTTGACAATCTGAATTCTAATTTTATTTGTTTATTTTGTATGATTGTTTGTTATGGCATTTACATATTTCTACTGGACTTGACCGGAGGGAACAAAAAAAGAATGGAAAGACAACAGAAAGGATAATAGATAGAAAACAAAGATGAGACAGAGATATACCACATAGAAAACAATGCAATCCAACCACAGTTTCTAGACCATCTGCTACACCTGTACCGAAATCCAACAAAGGACATCCCACGGCCCCGACAAGAAGCCAAAGTCAACAACTGTCAGAAGCACCAGAGACAAAAAGCTATAAGAAACCATGTATTTCAACTAAAACCAGAAACACACATGAACAAAATGAACTGCAATAGTGGATAAATCTGCAGGACGACACAGTGACTTGTCAACATGCAGAATATACAGAGTGAAAAGTGTTTGAAGACGAGGGATCATGCCAATGTGACATTAGCACATTGTCACACTACTAAGGTTTTCCTGCAGATTTTATACAGTCAGTCTGAGATTTTCACATCAAAATGTCAACATCAGAGTAAAATGTTTGTACCATAACCACGTCAGGACCTCACCAGCAGAGCACAGAGTAGAATCTGCACATCATTTAAACATCAAAATGAATTGTGAGGGAATAACAAATACAATACCTGCCACAAACGCAGACATGATTTATTAAGCACCATCAAATTTAACATCTGGAAATCATTGCGATGTTATAAGTCAGACAGGAAATTGTACAGTATTGATAAAGCACAGCAGCAGCAAACTCATTTGTTGACACGTTGTGAATCCCTGGATGGTAATGTCATTTATCAGAAGCAACAACAATAAAAGCGAGCAAGATGAAGAGTTGAGTATCACATACTTTTCCAGGCAAACTCTCTGTCACTCTTTGATGAAGTCAGAGATAAAAACATCATGAAAGCCCTGATTTAAGACAAAGAATTTTCACACTAATTGAGAGTGATGGCAGCAATGTCAGTTGAATTTACTTGTTCAGTGAATTAACAGGAACACTTATCCGTCCCTGGATTTTTCCCAGAAATCCTTTTAAAAGCAGCCACTTTATTCCTGCATAGAAATGACTCTCTATCACTTTCCATGTATCTACATCAAATCATGTCTTATTAGGTAGAGACACACACTCCTAAAGTCCAGCCAGGCGTGATGTTGTACTAACACAGTTAATGACTGTGTAATAACAGGGATCAATCAGCCTTCAAATAAAGATGTTGCCTTACACAAGGGGAGCACTTGGTAAGAACCACACCTGCTCATGCCACTGCAGTCCAAGCAAGTTACGCTGCTGTCACAAAACATTAGAAATGTGCAGTAGGAATATAACTCTGGTATAACTTGACTTAACCAAAGGCTGGAATTTGTCTATAAGATTGCAAAGTGAGGAAGTTTTGTCAACAGCAGGTGTCATCATGGGCGTGTGAGTGTATTTGTGTTTCCATTTAGTTATGTTACCTTGACAGTCAGGTTTGCCCAGGGTACAGCAGAAGCTGTGATGTTTCTCTCTCTCCACAGATCTAAGGTTTTATTATTGGGATGATCAGGCTCTGCACACCTACAACTACAGAAAGAGACGCATAAACACAGAAAAATCACTGTATGACAGCTGATTAACAAATGGTGGGATTTAGTGTTTTCTTTTTTTAATCATAAGATGAACAGCATGCATAAATGTGATAGCTTTATCATTTTCTTGGGTCCCTTTGAAGGAGACATCAACAGCAAAACCACATTAAGGAGACACAGACCAAAAGTTATATACAATCAAGACAACATCTTATAACTCCAAAATTGTACATATCAGGACATAATTATAATAATCACTTGTACTGTCTATCAAAACATGGTAAGTACATCCTGACAAACATTAGCACATAACATATTACACCATGTCATTCTGTATTTTACTAAATTTAAGCCAAAATGAGCCATGATGGCTGGCTATACTTGCTTTTTCCCTGATAGGTATTATTATGCAACTCCACCATTAACCAAAGTATTCTGTGATCAAATGTGAGGCCACCTGTCTGGCAACTAAAGCTTGACCCAGACAGCCTTTCATGAGCATGTGCATTCGAAGATAAGCAGCAAATCTACAACAGAATGACTGAGAAAGAAAAGAAATAAAGTTTTGCAATGATCCAAGCTAAGACTTCAACTTGATTTAAATGCTGCAGAGGAACCTTAACAGAGGTGTTTATATCAATCTCAATGTACCAACGCAACGCAGAGAAGATTAGGCTAATTTGTCATCAGTGATTTAAGGAATTTACATAAAATTGTTCATGTCAAGGTATTTCTTCTAAAGATTCATTGGCTGAGTTTTAACAGTGTAATATGCCACAAGTTGCTCTACATCTGAGGCTGTATTAACTTAATCTTAAGACTTTAAGTTCTTTTAAAGGAAATTAAAGTGAAAGCAAGAGAAAACAAGTGAATATTTGTTTACTCACTATGCCAGTGTGAGTTTGTCCAGATCACTGTGTGCATTAAACGGGTATAGCTCTCCCAAGTGGAACAGTTTCTCCAAGGCCTCATAAATGAAAATGAGGCAGATGAGTGCGGCAAAGGCTTCCTCTGTGAATCGAGTGATGTAGCACACCAGTGAACTTGCATCCGTAGCAACCAATGCCAAACACAGCAAGGCTGTCCACAAGCCTATGCAAGTCCGCAGTGAAAGATAAGACAGGTCGTAGTCCCTGACAAGAAAAAGGTCAGAGGAGGACAGGGAGATATTTAATCTGTAAGCAAGTCCAACTTCATGTTGGGTGGTAGGGATGCACCGATCCACTTTTTGGGAGTTCCCATAATGATATCTGAAATTTGAAAATCTGCAGATACCGATATTTGCAGATACCAAATCTGTTTAATTGAACATTATTGCGACTATGGTTATTATTGCTGTTATAACTGTGTAAGATTTCATTAGGTTGTAATAAATGACCCATCCTTTCAGAAGTTACCTCATCAATATAAATATAATAACATAACAGATCTAACTATTTCAACAAGTTTTATTTTGATTTGGCACATTTTACCTTAATACAACTATAAATGTGTGGTTTTGAACTCTGGTCAACCAGTCCCAACCAGAGTCCAGACTAAACATGGGAAAGCGGCATTTAGCTGTTACGCTGCAAACAAGTGGAATAATCCGCCAGTGGAGATTAAACTTTCACCAAATGTAGAAACTTTTAAATCCAGGTTAAAAACATTTCTTTTCTCATGCGCCTATGCATGACGTCTGCACAGTAACTTTTACTTAATTCTGCTTTTAATTATTTTAATATAATTTACGATTTTATTATGATTTTGTTATTTGTAATTTAATCTATGCTTTTTTTTTTCTGCAATGCTTTTAATGTTTCATGTAAAGCACTTGGAATTGTCTTGTACATGAAAGGTGCTATACAAATAAACTTGCCTTGCCTTTGAAACAAAGACCTAGCTTTTAGTGTAACAAATAATGTCACATTTTAACATTCAAAGCATTTATTTCTTTTAAAACATGTCTGAAGCATGTCATCAAACACATCTGCACTAGTGTGACGGTATCGGGTATCAGTTGTGGTATCGGTACACTTTTATCAATCCCAAGTATGAGTTGGTATCGAGCTGATACCGATCCTGATATTGGTATCGGTGCATCCCTATTGGGTGGGACAAAATGTCACAGAGATGTTGCTAAAATGCTGTACGTACTTGCAGAATTTAAAGAGGATTTTCTCAAAGACCAGAACTGGACCTGTGCTGCCCAGAATGGTGAGAGGCTGCCCAGCAAACAGAGAGTAGGCCACTCCGGTCATAGATGCACCAAAAAGGGATTCTATGGCACTCTAGAAAAAGTGGTGGAAATACAGCATGTTTGCTTTACATGACTCAACACATCTATGTTTTATCCACACAGTTAAAGGCATTTCACAGTGAAGGAGTGCCGCATTAAGCTGTGAGTGTTTCCCTGTTTGTGTTCATGTTCTTACAATGCGTCCTTCTGTCGCCTCCCCCAGCAGTCCCCCAAAGGTGATGACAGGAGACATACAGGCACAGTAGAGGAAGAGGAAGGAGGCCACACACTGGAGGCTCAGGCCGTCCTTAAAGTCAGTCAGATAGAAAGGAGCTTTCCTTTTAATGTCCAGTATCAGACCACCAAACAACCTGAGCAGAGAACACAGGGAAGAAATGTACAGAACTGCAAGTACTCTCATATTTACAAATTATGGCTATCGCTATGATGAAAATTTCCACTTTATATAAACACAGAACACACAGTCTTCTGTTGCTAAGTTAGAATAACAGCCAGCAGGGTTCCCATCTAGTTGGAACGAAACAAATACTTGCATTTTCTCAAGGGAAAGGGTTCCTTTAGGACTTTATCTCTATTAAAGCAAAATAAATAAATAAAAAAGTCAAAGTTTCTCAGAGAAGGTCATGTCCTTTGATACGTGTTTTGGTGACATAAAGATCACGTAAAGTGCAGAATGTTTGGTGTGGAAGTGTCATGGTGATTTTTACCATCTTGTCCCACCACATCTTCTCACTGATCCAAAAATAGATTTTGTATTCACAGCAGCTGACAAGTGGAGAGAACTCAGCCTGGGGCTGTGACAAATCCATTTCAGAGCCTTAACTACTGCCTTGTTTTCCTAAAGCTGATTTTATGATTGCTTATTTATGTAGGATAACATGCCGCCTTTCTCACAAGTGAATTTAGCTTCTGTGTTGGTCACGGATGACAGCATGTGATGCAACAGGGTATCGGCAATGAAGATGACTGAGATGTTGCTTACCTCCCAGTTCTCTGCAGCTCTGGCCCGTGGTGTTCAGCATGTAAGTCTTCCTCTACCTGGCAGACTGCTCCGTTAGGAACACCTGGGATTTTCCTCTTCTCCTGCAGACATCCAGGAACAGGCAGAAATTAAAATGTGGCCAAATACTTGTAGTTTACTGTTTTGTTTTTTTTTTTTTTTACTTTATTTTCAAAATTCAAAAAGAAAACAACTTAAGTCATGTACTTGAGAGGGTACACTCTTTGGGGGCTCAATGCGGATGGAGGGGTCCCACTCTCCTGGAGGCAGGACCGTCACCTGGTCCAGGAACTCATCAATCCCTGCTAACAGATCACTTCTGTCTTTTGCCTTGTATGCTACATCGTGGAAGATCTGGACCAGAAAGCACCAAAAGACTTAAGAAACATAGTTATCTGTATCTACAAGTTAGAGATTGATTTTTTTTATTCTTTTTTAACTGACTCTCACCTCATCTGTCATGATGGTTGCCATGGAGCGTCCAATTTCATGGTATTGCTGCGCTTTTCCATCAGGGCCCAGAAGAATGAAGAGGAACCTGTTATGTGTCAGCATAAGTCATGGTATGTCAACTGTTCTTAGACTGTTATCATAGCATAAACCAGATAGGCAGGGGATCTACCTGGTGGGTATGGGGACCTCAGTAAGTCCAGTGAGCAGCACGGCAGGGGAAAGACGGACAAAAGCCACAATCGGCCTTTCCAGGAAGTCCAGAACTCCTACCAGAACATTGGAGGCTTCTGCACCTTCAGGAATCTTTTTCATAAAGTGTAGATCAACCTATGGACACATCAGATCAAATGCCAAATCAGGATGAAAGCTTCCAGTGGCGATTACACAAATGCAGCTTAACAGCAGAAGACTTAACTACTGATCTCAGACTGAAGCAGACGTAGCTCAGCTGTTGTTCCCTGTGAGGCGCTGCATCATTACTGCAGCTTGCTACATGCATAGAGCAGACTGCTTTACATGGCTCTTATCAGATGTGTTAACATTCACAAATACTACGCTGTGGAGTCACACAACCAATCTGTAAGGGATGAAAAATTTCCCAGCTTTGATTTTACCTTACTCAGGTCCACCTGAGTGCTGTCCTGTCCGGTGCCATTCTTGTTGGGCTCAGAGAGAGCAGGAGGCTGGGGAGATGTGGCTGACCCTGCGGCATGTTGAGTCGTGAGTTTGTGTGCATGTGTGGGATTGACAGAGACAGATAAAGAGAGTTAATCAGACTCAGTACCTTAATGTCTTGCCAGAAGCAAAATGAAACACAATTTCTAAAGCCTGGTATGTTTTTCTCCCAGTTTATTATCCATTTGCTTTGTCCCTGGAGGCCCCGGGAGTCACTGTCTGAAGATGATTTTGGTCTGCCACCAAGTCTTGATTAAAGTTTCTATTATATAATAAAAGTCTCCTCTAATATCATATAAACAACGCCACTGATTTCAGACTAGTTCGTCTGAAATTAACATTATTAAATGAATCCTGAGGCACAACACAAATCAAAGTGCAAAAACGGAGTTTGTCGGTGAGATTTCTCTGACCTTTGTCCAAAGCTCTGTGTTTTGTGTGTATGATGTACAACATGAAACCCACCTATCGCATGAGGCTCTGACTGTTTGCGTGCTCCCTCTGTGATGGAGCGCACAATCGGAATCAAGTTTTTCTTCTTCTCATTTTGGTGGTGATGTCTCTTCAGCAGGGCTTCGCGGACCCTCACTCTCACACTGTCATCCAGCTCGTGCGACGCCTCCTGGTGGTCCAGCACCATGTCTGCAGCACAAGAGGAAACTCTAACTCTGATCCCAGCTTCATATCAGTAGTAGTAGATGTGGTTTATGTAGATAATCTATGTAGTTTGCCTGCTTTGACCACAAATGTATCCACTTTCTTTTATTGTTATCTTAGAGTTAATCTAAATATGTATGTGCTTTATTTGATGTATATATCTTGCTGTAAAGCACTTTGGTTGGCTGTTGGCTTTTAAAAATGTACTATTTAAATAAAGCTGACATTGACTTAATTATAGTTATTGTCACATAACTTCTCTTGAACTTAATGTTCATCAACCTGCTCAGACATCTGTCATGGCTGTCTGCTGAACAGATGGTGTGTTAGAAGAGTTGGTTCAATACGTATCCAGCATATCCGGTCTTGTGGGACAAAAGAAAAATTTGTGTCTCAGTCTTTTCATGCTGACTTGCTGAGTCAGCACTTAATCTTACCTTCCTTCCTTCCTTCCTTCCTTTCTCCCTCAGCAAGTCAGTCAAACACACACACACACACACACACTGCAGCGGTTACAATTATTCTGAGCACACTTCAAGGCCGTGGCTAATGCATTGCCCATAGTGCCATGATAATCAGCCTTGTTAATAAGGACAGTGACAACAGAACAGCACAAGGCAACCTGCAATTAAAAAACACTTACAATCATAGCACATAAAAAGTAATAGTAGTTCATAGCAACGGTTCTGCTTCCTCTTTTAACATGTTGCATTTTGAAGTCCTCAAATTAAATTTGATGTTTTCAAGTGTTTAATTTGGTATCTATTAGACCCCCCCTCCTAACAATCACAAATATTTAAGTATTTTCAGTGATATTTCAGAGCCAGCCTGTAACTTCCAGGAAAATGATACAAAAACAATGCTGATGAGTCATCTTGCACTCAGGGATGCATACTAATATCATGTCCTATGAAACGCTCTCATCTCAATGTCCTTTTTTTTCTCTACCCTGTCCATATCAGCATCGTAGCATACAGAATGGCCGTCTGTGCCACATTTAGCCAGGCAGATTTACTCTACCAAGGGAGACATGTCCTTTTTTATTGTTACAGTAAATCCAGTCACAAAGGAGCTGATGCAAAATGGTTTGCAGAGCCTCCTCAGGCCTGGAAGAACTGACCAATTACAGAAGAGTCTGCTTTCTACATGTTGCAGCCCTCCTAGCTTCTGTTTTCAGTGGAAATAAATCAGAATTCAGGACAAACACTGCAGCACTATCTCATGGGAACTATTGTGTTCAGAGAGGAGAAACATCCTTTGCACTTTTCTACCACAGTTCCATTAATTCTTCCAGCCTGGAGGCCCCTGAATTCTGTCTGGCTGGATAAGATAATAACAAAATAGCAAATGCTAGTTTTTAAAGGTTTACAGACATTGCACATTCTCACTGTAGATGCTGTTTTTTGTTTCTGTAGCATTTTACATCTGTGTGCCAACTACAGAGAAGGCAAGGCCCTGTCCTCTAGTTTTGAGTCTCATCCTGGGGACTGCAAGCTGGAGTGTAAATTTGTAGGCAGTCAGTACTGTACTTGGGGGTAGCCAAAAACAAACAAACCTTAAAATCAATTCTAAAACGTACAGGCACCCAAAGCAAAGACGCTAAAAAAGGGCTGATTTTTTTTTTTTTTTTTTTTGCATTTTCTGGCCACAGTTAAAAGTCATGCTGTGAGGTTCTGGACTAAAACGGGAAAGTGTGTTGTTGCAGATGCCTAAGAAAATAGTGTTGCAGTAGTTCAGACAAGAAAAAATAAAACGCATGCACAACTTGTAAAAAAACAAACAAACAAAAAAAAAACCTAAACTACAAGATAAAAAAAAGACTTTGATTTTGATAAGGTATGCCATTTTATCTAAAAAAAAAAAAAAAAAGCTCCTAGAGTGGGAGTAGGTACAGGGCAGCAAAAAGAACTGGCCCAAGGACAGAACCCTGAGGGACTCCACAATGTAGAGGAGCAGAAGATGAGGTGTTGTTCCTACCAGGCTTGACAAATTTGGCTCAGATACAAGTTCTTTGCACCATTAGAATAAATAAAAAAAACAACAACAACAAAAAATAATTATTTCCCTGTTTTATTTATCTTTATTACCATGTGGCATCCCATTGCTGCTGGCAGGAGTCACAAGGAGATGCAAAGTAAAAAATAGAACTGGAGACAAGGAATGAATGCAGGCAAGAAGCTTTTAAACAGTCTGATCACAAGGAAGACTGCAATGGGATGTTTTCAACCATGAGATCATTTCCATGTGTGGGTACATGCGTAAATCTGTGTGCGCCCAAAAGAATGTGAAATTAATAATAAGAATACTCTTTGTGTTTATTTAATGACAGAATTGTGTGAGACAGTAGCAAAAGGCAAGAAAATACATTTTGTAAGATTTTTGGGGATTTTTGTGTAATGCTGTGTATAAATAATTTATATAACTACAATATTTCTTCTATTAGAAGATCTATTAGATCTATTAATCTATTAGTTAATGGCAGACCTGTAGCAAATGAATACAGACTGTTGTGGCATAGCTTCTAACAGCAGATGATATGAAGTTCAGCTGACATATAGACAAAGTCAGACGAAGCACAGCTGGGGATGTTCAGCCTCATTAGAAAAGTGCAACTCAGAAAGGCAGTTTGGATACAGTGGTTGCCTGGTACTGAACTGCCCAGGTGCTTGTTATGCAAATTTAACATCAAAATAAATAATTTAATGTCAGTTATTTTGTTTTGTTTTGTTAGAGAGTGCCCTAAGCTCTGTTCTGTGTTTCCTGTTTTAGGATAAATTAATTTACAAAAGGTGTCTATGGGCCACTTTGTTTCAGATATGGAGATTTACAACAATGAATGCAATATTTACTTTAAGACGGGAAATGATGTCACTTTATGGTATAGAATGAAGGAAAATAGACAAATTTGTAAATGCATTTAAAAAACAGTAATGCCAGTCTCTTGCACCAATGATTGACGCTGATATCCTGCATCTCTTAAGTGAAGCTTTTCTATTTTGAAACATCTAAAACATTCTCACCTGCTATCTCTTCGATGCAGTCTGCATGCATGTCAAGCAGCACGCTGCCATTGATAATGCAACTGCGTAGCTCAAACAAGCTATGCAGGGAAAGTGTGGCAACGTAAGGCTTGCTCCATCTCTCCCCACCATCTTCCACATCCTCTTCAAACTTCAGCCACCTGTGAGGTAACAACAAGCAAGAGATCAGGGGCATGTGTGTGTGGGCAGCAAAGTTTTTTTTAACTCTCCTTTTTCTGATATCTTGAATATGAAACTATAGAAGTTGCTTATAAGATAACATAAAATTTATTATATAGTAATAGCAATCCCAGAAGCAAATCCCAAGTGGTAGATCAGTAGAACTATCAGTGAATTTGGTAAAATATTCTCCTTTTGAATATTTTCTTTAAAACTAATATGTCAGATACTTACATTCATTTCATGCTTCAATTTCCTTTTTTTTTTTTTTTTTTTTTTAAGTTTTTTTACTTTCTTTCTTTCTTCAATAAAATGTCAGACTGCTATTTAACATATTTAGATAAAGTGAAAAGTGACCCAGGTTTTGCTTGCTGTAATTCAGCTTAGTGTCACCGCTAACATTTTATAAGCCATTCCCAGTAAATGAAGAGCACAGCTTCTTAAAGCTTACCACACTGATCCTGAGGAAAAGTCACATTTAAAATATTAATTTAATTTAAAAAAAAAAAAAAAAACATTTAATTTTTACATGGACATCAGTATATTTAAACAAGGGTTTCAAAAATATCTATATTTCTGTTCAAGTAAAGATATATTTGTCTTTTGTCATTTTTATTTGTCCACCATCTAAAGCACAGGTGTCAAACTCAGTTCTCGAGGGTCAGTATCCTGCAGGTTTTTGTTGTCTCTATGCTCCAACACACCTGACTGAAATGAATGAATAGATTACAAAAAGCTGTTGATTTGAATCAGGTGTGTTTGAGCAGGGAAACAACAAAACCTGATGGAGACTGTTCCTCAAAGACTGGAGTTCGACAACCCTGATCTAAAGCAACTCAAACCTCAAAAGTGTGATTGTAGTTTGAGAAAATACAACATTAACTGAGTTTTTTAAAATCACTTCTGTATTAGTCTGCTCTGTCACTGAATGACTATGTCCATGTAGTTCGGGACCATGGATGCTGCCCAGCGCTGAAAAGACTGAACTCGTCCTGATGTTTCTCAGCTACATCTGTGCAGGTTTTTGGTGCTTTACTGTGTCTTTTATTTACTTGCACTGTTTGCATTTTTGGAGATGAGAGCAGCAGAAGGTTGAATCATATGTTAAGCATCATATACAGGTTTTTATTGAGAACAACATTCACTCAAACTGCTAAGTGTCTTTTTTTTTTTTTTTTTTTTTTTTTTTAAGTATTCAGTTTTATTTGGTAATAATTTGCACCTCTGTTCGCAAATGGCTGATTGCTTGGTGTAGAAAGTATAGACGGATGATATAGTATTACACTAGACATGTAGCACATATTGCTTTCTCTAACTTGCCTTGACCACAATTTGATAACAACACAATGTCACATGTGAAGGTTGCAATTAACATTATGTTTCTGTATACTTTTTTTTTATTCACACATGATATCAGATGAATTTCATGAATGAAATCCCAGCCGATTCTGTGATTCTTCCCATTTCATTTTCTGATGTTGAGCAAACCAAGCAAGAAATGATTCAGTAAACTTTAAATGAAATAACCACTTGTAAACATCCTTCTTCATAAAAGCACAATTGTGGGCCTGCCAGGCTGTCAGAAGCTTTTTTTTTTTTTTGCCAAGTACTGCTCTCAAAGGAGAACCTGACCTGGCTGTTTCTTTCCACTCGGCATCCTTCCCATCCTTTACACAGATCTCATCCAGCTCAGTGAACAACTCGTGGGACACGTGTTCGGCATCCTCCTCTGTGCCCAGGATGAACTGGACCCGCTGGGATGGTGTATCTGATTTAGTGAGAGGATGTGAGGGAAAGGTGAGGTGAACGGCTGTTCTCAGAGAAACTCATACCCACACACACACACACACATACACAGGTTCCTTTTTGGTGGATTCTTGCTTTTCAAACTGCCTCACATACACAGTTTCACACAAGTGTATAATCAAATGTAACATGCTGACTAGTTCCTGGTCTGTTTCTGGTAAGCTAATTAGTACTCTGTCAATTTTAGCCTGGAGTGCTGTATGTGTAACTGTATGTGTGGAAAAACCCGCTGTATTGAATTTATGTGTTTAAAAGTCACAACCTCCTCTCTGGGAGAACACAAGTTCACATTTGGACATTTTTGGTAAAAAATGAGCAGCACAAGAGGTCTGATGTGTTTGCGCTACCATGACTGCAGGCGGTCGTCTCACTTTCCTCGCTTGGTTGAGTCACAATGCTTCCTGTCCTCTTGTCTTTCTTGCGATGGCGGGATCCATGCGGTCTGTGGTGACGATGGCTCTGCCTGGGCATCCGGACCCCCACAAACAGTGCCCTGTGGCCTGAAGAAAGACAGAAAACAAAGAAAAAGGATATTACTTTGCCAATTGAGAACAGCTTTGTATAGAATAAAACATTTCATGTTTCTCTCAAACGTAAATCTTTTCAACTTTCGTAGAGTCCATTTAATCACAAATCACAGTCTAACACTTGATAGGCATTGAGAAAGTCATTAAACAACGTTATGATCCAAAACATGCTTGCAGCCAAATAAGAGTTCAACCACTGCACCTTTCAGGAACACAACATAGTAGTAATTAATCTGTATTAATAATTAATTGAATATGAGTAATGATTATCTAATGAAAAGTGAAGGCTTCCTCTTGTGTTTAGATAAGCTTTGAGCCAAACAAAGTTTGTTTAAATGAACTGAATAGTGTGCATGAAAGGTCCCACAATGACTGAACATTAAAGTCATTCAACCAAGGCTTGGGTGTTTGCTTTGAGCTCCACTGGGAGAACTGACAAGCACCACCTTTCATGTTGCACCCTATCCCACATTAGCCTTAACTGTTGCCATCTTTAATCATTATCTGTGAATTCAACTTTGAATGCAACATGGTGCGATAAAAGGACCCTGTATTCACCTAACGTGGATGTGTGGATATATGATGTGTAAATGGAGCCTTATCTGAGCATGAAATCAGAGACTTAGAGGAATTAAATTTTAAAAGAAACAAATTTAATTGATATTTTATGTCTGCATGTGTACTGTAACTTGCTATTGAAATGATGTGTATGTTGATTTGTGTATGTAAAGTGCCCTGTGACAACACTGTTGTGAAGTGGCGCTATACAAATAAAGTTGAATTACCATGTAGGAAAGAAAAAAAGGGTGTTAACAATTAACATGTCATCTTTCTGAGGATATATATTTATAGAATCTATTCCTATTGACCCTTATTCTGAGCTTAATGATCATGTCAGTGCCACTCTGACTCTGGCACAAAATTCTAAAGTAAAAAAAAAAAAAAAAAAAAAAAAAAAAGCTCCAACAAACTGTTCAAAATCTGTTATAAACTACAGGACACCTGTTCATCATATGATCATTTTACTGGTCTGTTTGTATACATGATTTTTATCTCTTGTTGTTTCTTTAGTAGATTATGTCATCTACCACAAATAAAAGCTTCATGCAAAAAGTTTATTTATCAGTTATAATTCGTACCATGATTAGGTTTTGGCACAATCAGCAGTGTTTTTGTAAACCAAACATTTTTGTTTTCCAATTTATTGCAACGTCTTGATTTGACAATTGTAAAAAAAAATAGAAAGATTTCGTGCTTACAGTGTGTTCATGGTTTACACAATCTGTCTGTCATTCAACAACAAACAGATGTATATTATTATTATTATTATTATTATTATTATGTGTATGTAAAGTTGCCTGTGACAACATTGTTGTGAAGTGGCGCTATACAAATAAATCTGAATTGAATTGAATTGAATTATTATTATTATTATTTTGTGTCATATTTAAATTACATTTTACTCCATTTCTTTTTGTTTGTTTTGCCCTTTCTTATTCTATAATGGTGCTGCTGTAACACTGAAATTTCCCAGCCTTGGATTAATAAAGTATATATAATAAAGTTTGATTCTGATTGTGAAATAAAAACTTTACTTACCTTCCAGCTCCTCCTTTTCATAGTGAATTTTCATCAGTGAGCTGGTTCCTCCTTGGTCTACTACCACCTCTTCATCTGGCCTCTGACGGACACATAGGGATACAGAAAACATTACTTTTCATAGGATTTTTTTGGTGCAGACAGCACAGTACTTTGTGACATCCTCTGTCTCCAGCACAGATAAAGGTATCCTGCTGAGTATAAGCTACTGACTTTGTAACGAAGCCACAGCTTGGCCAAACTGGCAGAGGGTTTTCAATAATAAGCATAAAATTCCAGACAGTCTATTCTCAGAGTGTCTGGAACAGAGACACATACAGTAGAAGGACACTAAACCACAAAATCACACACACACACACACACACACACACACACACACACACACACATATACATACAGATATTAGAGGTAAACAGAGTTTGGCAGATTGTGAAAAGCTCTACTATCTGGGGTTTATCAAATCAAAGTGCCACATTTGTCTGTGGTGGTGCCGCTGGCAAACTGCTCCAGAATGCCGCTGATAATTTTACTTCCCCAGAGACAATGATTTCCCAGAAACACTGCTGTTTGCTCACGCTGTTGTAGCTGTTGCCCACTCTCACATATCTGCCCTATGATTATGAGGGAAAATAGGCGCAGGGACCTCTCTGCAGGTCTGGAGTTACTGTGCTCTTCAACTGTTTTCACATTTCCTGATTTTTCTGCACTGCAGCATGCAACCTTTTTATTTCAAACCAAACCCTTAAAAGCAGCAGTATACAGTTGTCTTTACTTAATGCAAACTACAGGTAAATGTAAAGAAATGTAGACTTACACAACATAGATGATGCTTCCATTTTCTGTAAACCTGATCTTATTTTGTGTGTTTGTGTGAGAGTAAAGGCCTAAATGAAAAAGCGAATGGAATTAAAGGCCAAACATTCAAAGAATATAATAATTTGTTTACATGATATTGAATACATTAATGAATGAAATGGAAAAATGGACAACAAGGGAAGTTTTAAAATATTCTTTTATCTGCTTGTATAGGGGAAGTGACTAATTGTTAATTATTTTCAGCAACTTGTGCAGCATTCTTCTAGGTAAAATCACCGTTCCAGAGTTGCCCCAGAACAGAGTTAGCCTTCTTAATTTGTTTGCTCCGTTTATTTAAGCCTCCGGCTGAATGTTGCTGCTCAACAGATGGCTGCACAGCAGACTGCACTTCTACCACAGACTTACAGAATCTATGCAACAATTTGGTGCAGACACTGAAAGGTTTCAGCTGTTTTAAGAAATATTCAGCCTTACTCCTTTCTGTGTGTGACTTCTATGTTACATTTTCTATCTAGTCTGTTGTCCAGCTGAACTCAAACGTATTTGTTGCCCGTTACCGCCTCCACTTCTACCAATTTGTTAGGTACTTTCTTTGCCCTCCATTACTCTCATCTATTCTGTTCCACGTAACTTTAGATGAACTTGTGAAATACATAAAATACAGGAATACCAAAGAACGGTTTGATTAAAACTTTTCAAGACTCAAAACAGCATCTGCGCTAAAGGTGCACCTGTGTGTGTTACTGTAGGATGTGTGTATCCAGCATGAGCTAGCAGTGATTCTTCCTGCTTCTCCCAAGGCCTGGTTCATATAATACTGTGAGTACTTTATTGACCAAAGAACCGAACCAATGATTCATGGCTTCCTCTTGCAGCCATGAAATATGATGAATAGGAACTATTTTTGGACCGTGTGTGTGTGTGTCTATGTGCGTATTTCTGTGAGGATAAAGCAATACTTTCATTTCAACCAAATTCCTTTGACTTTTACAAGCTTTAAAACCTGAGTGGCGAACCATATCTTTACAGGACTGCGATTAGAAAAGTGCAATGAATGTGGTGAACAGACAACAATCATATCGGATTAAAATCAAAACTTCAAATGAAACTCTAAAAGGTTTCTGCTTTACTTTTTTTAACCTCTCCTAATATGAGCTTATCATTCACCCATTTGCAAAAGTAGCCTTCAGATCCAAGTCATTCACTAATACTCATATGCATTGGGTCTGCCGTTGCCTTCACCAAATCAGCGCTTTGGGATTTAATTTCTTTCCATGACTGAGCACTTCTTTTTTCCCCAGACAGTTCTGCTCTTTCAAAGAATAAGGTTGCTTAATTAGGAAGTCGTGCTTAGGCCACTGAATTCATGCTTTTATACTTACATTTGCACAAGAGATGAGAGAGTGGTGCAGTGTATATTTATAGGTCGGTGCTCTGTAGTAAATTTGAACATACTGTAATTCCACATAAGATTCCTGCTGCAGAAAGGAGTCAGCAGAGTACTTAATCTTCAAATGACTGCAGCCTCACACTATTCCCAACTGCATAGACTGACTATTGTATTTTCTATTGTATCTTCAGATGTCTTCAGTTAGTATGCATGGTGAAGATAAAACACAAAGATAAAACGCAAACATTTTACTGAGCCTTCCCCGTTTTCCAAATGTTTGAAATTTATCTTGCTAAATTAATCTACTTTTTTTCATTTTCTTCAATTTATATAGTTTCTTTGACATAAAAACGGATTTATCTAAAAGCAAGATTTCATTACATGTTAGGAGTCTTTGTCAAAGCACACAACTGGTTGGAATCTGCATCCATCAGTGTTTCTTGAGATGCTTCTACAATTTTGGTGAAGTTCATCTTTAGCTAATTGATTTCATTGAAGCAGTTAAAGAGCTTCGAAGCAAAGCAGTTTCCTAATAAAATTCTAAATTTACCTGCAAATTATTAATATGCAACTGGTAATTACTCAGCTGTGTTGGACTATAATGACAATACAGTGTTGGCAGGCCTCTGGTCACTATAGATGAGATCTAAAGGTGCTTTGTGGACATGGCAGAACCTTTCAGAAGGACAATCATTACTGCATGACCAAACACAAGCTACTACTCACTAAAAGGTACCTGAATACGGAAGCCGAGAGCGGTCGTGGTCGCATGTTTTTTTTTTTTACACAGTTTTGTTGAAATCATGGGATGATTACCCATTAATTAGCCAACTTTGTTTTGTCGTAATAATGAGATAATTCTCTCATTATCTCGAGAAAACAAAGTTAATTTTGCCATGATAACGAGATAATCATCCCTTGATCAGTAGAAAATGCTCTTCGTTATCTCGAGATAAAGAGAAAATTAACTTGTTATCTCGAGGTAACCACTGAAAAAAAAAAAAAAAAACAATAGAAGAAAATGACCTTTCTCAGCTTCTGTACCTGAATGATCCTCAAGAAAAGCTAAATACTTCATCTGACGAAACAAAAACTGGACTATCTGGTCACAAAATTGAGTGAAGAGGAGCATCCACTCAGCATCACTTTATTAATACCATCCCAGGTGTCAGGTTGTATATTTTTCTGTGAGGGGACTTTGAATGTGATCAGGAAAGAGGAACAGATTGGTTTTAAATAATATATAGCTCTCCTGAGTGGAAAACCTTTCTAAGAGTGCTGAGGGTCTTGGCACAGGGCAAAGATTTATTTTACAGTACTATGACTCAAAGCCTGCCACAAAGAAAACAAAAGACTTGCTTCAGTAAAAGTCTAAAAGTCCTACAGAGACTGGGGAAGACTTCCTGCAGAGACCTGGAAACTGCCACACACAGACATTCCCAATGCAGCCTGGTTAATCTTAAATAAGCCTGCAAAGATGAAGGAAAATAAAAGTATATTGAGCCAGTATGACCATTTCCAAAATAGGCAGGAGTCTGCTAATGGTGCTTTAACAAAGTGTGATTAAAGCACTTTTGAGCATCACCAGAATAAATCTAACATGTTTAACACAAAGAAATGTGTGTATGGTATTTGTTAATTTGTTGGTTGAGTAACTGTAAAGCAACGAGCAATGAGCTGTCATCTGGGTCAGATAATTTACCAAAAATATATAAACATTTTATAATACAGTGTAAATTAATCCTAAATACATTTATTAATGTATGAAGCCTCGTTTATAAGATTTGCACAAGAACCATAACATTACATCAGCAAAAAGTACCACATTTTTTCAATTCTCCAGACTTCAGCCGCAGCCTCGTATCATGCATATAAACATCAGCTGTACTTGCACATGTAGTCACAATGTGTTATCACTTGCTGCAGCAGCGCTGGTGATTTAGGGCCTACTCATTATGTTTCTTTGGCCTCATGCTGGAGGCAGTCAGCTGCATTAGAGTTGGAGCTTTACCAAACATACAAAACAAGAGAGAATGGCTGCAAGAGAGTCTCTAAAAGCTCTCTGTCCCAGA
This sequence comes from Telmatherina bonti, assembly GCF_933228915.1. Lineage (NCBI taxonomy): Eukaryota > Metazoa > Chordata > Actinopteri > Atheriniformes > Telmatherinidae > Telmatherina > Telmatherina bonti. Next base: position 33,144,561 of record NC_136624.1, read on the forward strand.
AAGAGTGATACGCTACCAGATGAAATCAATTTGGATCCATTTGCTGCAAACACATGAAACCTTTCTCTAACTGTAAAGTCCAGCTTGCTACATAATCGCATGGTAAGTAAAGTTGTATTTCAGAAAGCACACGAAACAAATCTTTTAGTGCTTCTTTTGTATGTGAGATCATATGCGACAAAATTCCATTCATGCTTGTGTTCCCTATCCCAGTTCATGCTCTTTATTTCACCATGAGACGCCCGGCATAAAGTCAACTCAGTCACAGTCCAGTAACATCGCCTCCTTAATGGCAAATTCATGTCTGCAAGTGTTTTCTAACAAGTTAATGGTTCCCTGCCATTCACATCTCACTTCCCTTGTGTCACATTAAGGATTTAAGATAATCCAGATCTGACATAACACGTGAAGTTTTGTTTGTTCTCTGAGGATGAGCATATGGCTCTAAAAACGGGCTTGTGCATGTAATTTTCCACTGACACGGAAACTAGCTGGTGTTGTTGGTGGTTTCTATAACCTGGCAACTGTCCCCTCTGTCTACACACTCGTCCTCTCTCTGAGTATCGGTGGCAGCACTCGACTGGGTTTATGACTCAGTCATTCTTCACGCAGATTAGAGCTTTTGTATCACAGAACTGCTGGATCCAAAATGGCTTCGTGACCTTGAGCCCCTGTCCTTTACATGCATATCATTGGTCACTGGTAAACCAGCTATGGCGAAGTCAGACACGGCCACGTTTGTTGCTGAAGAACAAGAAACACATGGTACTGATAAACATACGAAAATAAATTAATAAAATTATCTTGTAAACTGAAAAAAAAATTAACTTAATTCTTTGAATGAATGTACGACTGAACGAACAAACAAATAAATGAATTATTATTTTAAATATGTCAACACATTACATAAAATTGCACAAATCAAAATAAAATTTAAAAAAAAAAGTGAATTAGGAGAAAATGGGGGAAAAAAAGCATGAATCCACCTCTAGTTGTTGTTTATTTGGTCTTTTTATCAAATTTATTTAGATTTTTTATTTGCTTTTATTTACAGTTATTCATATATTCATTTAATATTAATTATTTTTTAAATTTATTTCATATTCAATTGTACATCCAACCATTTCCTATTCAACTTAGTCTAATTCAGTGTCACGAGGAAGTTGGAAACTCTCCCAGCAATTAGCAGTCGAGAAGCAGGACACACCCTGGACAGGTTACCAGTCTATCGCAGGGCCAACACAGAGACAAACAACCCCCAACACTCACTCCTAGGGAGAATGTAGATTGGCAAATTATCCTAACGTATGTCTTTTAACTGCGAGAGGAATGCAGAGTACCCAGAAAGAACCCCCGCCATGCATACATGGGGAGAACATGCAAACTCCACACAGAAAGGCTGAGAATCAAAGCAGTGACCTTCTTGCTGTTAGGGAATGACGCTGACCACCACAACACAGCCCCATATGTATTTAATTATATCTTATTTTATTTCTGTCTATTTGTTTTTCTATTTGTTTCTGTATTTATTTTGCTTTTGTACATTTTTAAATCAATTCAGATGTTAAGGAGTTGAGAGCAGTGAAATCAAACAAACGCATCACTTTTAAGCATATCACAAGTATTTACAGCTTGAAGATAATTAGTTGCTTCAAAACACCCTTTCCTCATCACCTAACTTTCTGAAAGCCGTATGAGCTTTTAAATAAATGAAATTAAAAATATATATATTTTACTGATCCCAGAGTGAAGGAGTATGAATTCAAGTAATCAGGTAAATATTCACAACTATCACAATTTTGTTTAAGTATTAAACATTTGCCAATTACATTTAGTGGAAATTCATTTAATTTGTTTGACTCACGATGCAGAAGTTGGATATAAATTTAGATCAAATTTTAAGGTCCTCATCATTTCCATTTATTTTTATTTTTTATTTTTATTTTCTTTGGCATGTATCAGTTAGAGGTTCAGTTGTGACAGTAAAAAGAAATTTAAAAAAACCTTTATCAATATACATATAGATACTTGACTGTCGTTTCAAGGCAGATTTGAAGATATGTGACCCAACATACTGAAACCTTTTCTGTGATACTGATCTAATTGAGTGCAATTTTTTTATTTGGTGCTTTTAAAAGGCTTCTTTTTTTTAATTTGCTCAGCAACCGATTCACATGATGATGACTTTAGGCATCCCTGTCTGACATTTAGAAGCTGAAAATAACCAAATGCTACCACTAGTCTGCATGTGACAGCTGATGAAAGTCAAGATGTATTTTTCTAGTTTAGCAGATTGTCCTAGAAAGATGTTAGACTCCCAGAGCAGTACTGAATTTTACAGTCACACACAGTGTCCTACTTAGTATGCTGATTAACCTCCCTATACAGCAGAAAGTCACTGTGGATACACCACAAACCACAATTTAATACATAAACCTTGATATGGTTTAATTACTTAAGTACTTATTCACAACACGAGGAGTGTTATATATTCTATTTATGACTTTTTTTTCAAATCTTAAATAAATCCTTTTGTTTTAAAAGCTTTTATTCCCCTCCTAAATATATTGAGTTCATTACCGCTGGATGAGCTCTTTTAAGGGTGTTTAACATCTTGAAATGCACCATTTATTGTTTTTTTTAATATTACAAACACAAGGTACTGTCAAAGTACATCAATGTGAAAAACATTGAGCTGGTTGACTTTAAACAAGTAGAGCAGCAATGATTTGCCTCACAGTGTCCTGACTGAATGGGCCAATCAATGTGCTGTACCGAAGCGCTCGCTAACTCCCATCGACACTGTGACGGGGATGTCACAGGAGTCAACTGGTGAAGAACAACCTGTTTGCTGGCTAAAAGGATGGAAAATACAGACTTAAAGCAACCTTAACAAAGATGCATCAAAGCTGAAAGCACCAATATTAAAGTTTGTAGATGAAATCCTGACCTGCCACCCTGCATTTTCCATCAGTGTTAAAATATCTTGTTATCATCATGACCGTCTTTTTTCAGCTTCCAAGAGGGACACAGCATGGTTGATGTTTGCTACTGTTGTATCTGTTCATTTGTTGCTTCAAGGGAACAAGAACTATACTTGGATAGGAAGGTATTGTGAGTTTGGCCATCTTCCTCATTAACAAAGATAACCATCAGCGAAACCACTCCAAGAAGTCTTGATGTACTGGCAGTATAATGGGAAATGGTTGCAGTGGTTTATTAATTCTTATGGAAAAACAAATGGAATAAAATTTATAAGGCAAAAAGCGAGCATAATTTGAAGATTGATGTTGGCAATGAACAGATTTATTAATTTCTTTATAAAGATGATCACACATGCTTCCATAATGACGTATTGAGTTGAGTTCTTGTGTAATTTGACACGCCGCTGAGTTTTCTCCCATGTTTCCTTTCATTAAGAATGGCTTCATGACATCCTTTCATGTAGAACATTTTGGATTAGACCTGATAAGCATGGATAAACTAGATACACCTTTAGGGTCTTGATTTTTATCTATTATTATTTTTAAACTTTAAAGAGATATAATTTTTAGATACTGTAGCTCTTCTGTAGATTTGTGTTTTTAGACCAGTCACTTGTTGTTTTATCCTCTACTTCTCCAGTTTCCTAAGCTTTCTTTTAAGACCACACCTGCACATCTTGCTAAGATATATTTGTGGCTAATTACTGTAATTAGAAATCACCTCATGTCAAGGAAACTTTACAAGATCACAAGGAATACTTACTTTTTAAAAGCTAAATATGAAGAAATCACAGCTGACTCCAAGTTTTGTTGTTTAATAGCAATGAGAGCAACAACCCTCAGGACAATTAGTGGCCAACTTAAAGAGGTTCATTCATGATTAAGCAACATGGACTTTGAGTTCTTTGCAATGAAAAGAATTAAAAGACCTAACTGAGACCTTGTTCCCTCTAACAAAACACTTGTTGACAAATTACATCTCTGCTTATGATTGTGTATTTTATCTGAAGTCTCTCTTAATTTAATTTATCTACACAATACTATTCTAAGATGATCTGTGTTGCTCCATCCCCTAAACACTGAGCTGACTTCAGGAACACAGAGACTGACTCTGACAGCTGGGTCTGTCAGTTCCTGTCTAGGGTTTGTGTCTGAGAGCCGAGATTGGCACTCGGTGCTACGTCCTCAAGCTACTGCTGCCTCTTCGCAGCATCTCAAAATCACCATTCTGCTGTCGATACATGTGACAGTGCTTCACTCAGAGGACTGGTCAAACATGAATGCCTGAAAAGAAGAGGTAATGGTGATTAGGTGCGACAGGAAGGGACAGAGCTGGGGAAGAAAGGAGGAGAGAGGCGGCTGTTTTGACTGCCTCAGCCTACGAGAAGCATGAGTCATACACACCTTATTCAATGCCACACATGCAATTTTGTGTCCTTACAGCTCTTACAGCTCTCCTTCTCTAATTCTGTTCTTTCTACATATATTACAGCAGTCTCAGATTGGGTTATGAGCTACAGGCTGTAACATGTCTTTCAACCTGTATAACGTCATCAGACTGAGTGAAATAAGGATTAAAGGAGTAAAAATAAACACTTAACGGACATTCAGCTCTGTTTGGAGATGATTAAGTCTTCAAGTCAGGTGTAGTGACTGTAGGGGAGAAATGTGTATTTAGTGATCTGCAATGTTGTGAACGCTAGAATTTTTTCACCTCAAGTCTGGGAATTTGTTCGTTGTTTGAAACTAAATAAGTTGTCACACTACATTACCAGCAATTTTGGTATATCGAGAGATACTGAGAACTCACATATGTACAATTCAGGCTAAATAAATCAAATTAAATCTTAAAATTGATATGCATATGTACAGATCTGCTGCTTAAAGTAAATATCCAGAAGTCAGACAATCGATTGTGGATTGCTTTCACTAAATTGAATCTATGCTACCAGCTTGATTAAAATGAAAGCGTGGGATGGATGCCAGATAGTTAGTGTAAAAGGACTGTCATGAGGAAAAGTGAGGTGTCACACGTAAAGATATATGTATAGATTTAGCAGAATTGCTCATGTTTTTCTTTCTATGAAAATGGCCAACCCAATTTTGAGGATCTATTCTTTTTTAAGATTTATTTTTCCAGATAAACCCTTTTGTTCGTTGCACTACACTGTCCATGCCTTAATTCAACATATCACTGAATGAGAATTGGATCTTCAAATTCATTGTTGGAGTTCCAAAATAATTATGATTGTTACAAATTCAAGCTGCATTGTTGGTAAATGCTGTTAACAAATGACCATTTTACACTTTAGTGGACACTTTGGATGGGACCATTATCTCAGCATACTTTAAAAATACTTTATATCAGGTTTTCAGTGCTGACTCTAGCTCGCTAGCTATCTGTATTATTTTTTTTTTTTCCCCATTGTACTGCTGTCAAGTAGAGAGAGCTGATTAAAGACCACAGACATGATGGAGAGACAATCCTGACACATTTAGTGACACTAAACTGACCTAACCTGTTTCAAGAGTTATGGTTTGTGGCAGCTTCCTCTCCTTTTCTGCAAGCTGTCTAATCATATCAGAGGCTTTCCAGCTCACTCTGGTTCTTCTCTGTCTGTCTCCTTCCTCCAGACAGGATGTTGTTATAAATCACCACATGGCATCAAGGCTGCTTCCAGTCCATTCAGCTATGATACCACATGCCAATGAGTTTATACTGAAAGTGTACCTATGTGCACGCTCCAATACAGGTTACAGGTGCAAATTAGTTCTCCCTGGTTCCCTCTTAAGGAGATGAAGCTTTGGTAGAATATTGCACATCAACAGGGCACTGGACCAGTTTAAATCCCACACTTAACAACCTGTCCTCTTCTTTCTGCCAGACTGGCTACCGATGAACAGGTGTGAAAGTACACTAAGTTCTTTATGAAGCATCGTGGAAGAATGGCGCCAAGGTCATTTGAGGGTAACCCCCTCCCTCCAAAAAAAAACATCTAAACAAATAAATAAAGACATAACACAGCGACCGGATCATCTTCCTCGCACACGCGACCTCCGCGCGGGCGGTTGACATTTTAATGAGCGCTTGGCAAGGCTGGTGTGGTGTGTGTGGGGGGGGGGGGGGGGGGGGGGGGGGGGGGGGGGTGGGGGGGGGAGCAACTGTCTCAGTAACTGTGACTTCTCAGTGCAATGCCACGTGACAAGAATTGACGCACGTGTTCGCACCTCAGCCAAACACTATCATAAATGCCCCCCCCCCCCCCCCCCCCCCCCCCAAACACATCATCCAAAAGCTTAGGAAAGACAACTTAACGTCACATATCTCAGGTCCCTTCACAGATGAAACGTGTTAATGCAAAGCTGGAGGAGTTTGGCATGAAACTGTTGTTAAATTGTGACACACTCCACCTCTGAGTTTCTAATCGCGCAGACAGTTTGGGGGCTTCAGCTGCTCAGTCTGATCTGAACCAGCCCATCGCTCCCTACAGGATGAATAAAATGGCACTTTACCTGGTAGCAGAGTATGCTCTCTGGCTCATTCACTGGCACACTCATGGTTTTGTTGGGGTTAACCTGCTCAGCGTTCAGGAAGAGTAAAGGTGAGACTTTCGGTGCACCAGTCGGCCTGTCGGCGCTGTCTCCGGACGTTTGGAAGAAGCAGTCACGAGTTGACCACCTCAGCCTCCTCTGTCACTGCAGACATGCTGAAAGTTGACATCTCTTTCAGGTGAAGGAAATGGTGAAAATGACTATTTAGCCCCTGTTTTTGTGATGATCTTGCAGCCGCGCCTCCCGTCCCCCCCCTCCTGTCCTGCCTGTTAGAGCAGGATGCGGAGAGCATCACTGCAGTCCCAGCCAATGAGATCACAGCGCAGAGGCACACACACTATGCTGCGAGGCAGTGCTGCTACCCAGTAAAGCCAATTTGTCTACAGAGCAGCCTCATTGTACATAATGTCCAGTCAGTCAGCTTTTCGCGCAAATGGATTTTTTTTAACACTATGCACTGCTTTAACGATTACAACACTATTCCACTTTACATCCTGCTAGAAACCGCTGCTTGTGAGGTTTACCAACATATATAACAACAGGCACAAAACTTAAGCTCCATCTTTTCTTGTGTATGTGAGTTCACTAGAAATTTGAGACATATAAGAGTTCTTGTGAACACATCTCTATCTTGTCACAAAGAGGTGGTGGTGTGGAACCAAAATGGAGAGATGGGAGAAAGGGATGCAAAATCAAGATGCTTTAACTCAGTGTTTTTCAACCTTTTTTGAGCCAAGGCACACTTTTTCCTCACTGAAAAATCACAAGGCACACCACAAACCAAAATGTTTTTTTTTAAAGTCCATATTATTAATATAAAGCTAATCTCGTCAAAGTCTCTTGAATAGAAATCAAATAAACACAAGAAGGAATTTTATTATCTTTCACTGGGGCCTGTTTGGATGAACACAGAGCTGCTTTTTAGACCAATTAGGTGAAATTGGGTAATTTCTCAGGGCACACCTGATAATCTCCCACAGCACACTAGTGTGCCATGGCACAGTGGTTAAAAAAACACTGCTTTAACTAACTAAACTGAAAACTGGACAGTTAAACTATAGCACAGAGAAGCAAACACAGGAGACAAAGGGTAAACTAACACAGAAAGCTAAAACATGACGCTTACAAAAACACACAGAGCTAACAAAAGCACAATGAATCAACAACTGAGAACATAAACCAAGGGGTATAAATACGGGGGACTAACCACGAACAGGTGATATGAATCAGAAAATCAAACCAGGTGAGCTAATGAACAGAAAACCGGAGATTAGAGAACAAAACAAGGTAAACTACAAAATAAAACAGGAAACCAAAATACTCCTATCTATCTATCTATCTATGCAGTTGTTTGTGCAGCAAAAAGGTTATGATGGTGTTCAGTTGCAGAAAAGCCCTGCAGGGTACTGTACTTTCACTTACTTTCCATTGTAAGAGAATTTCTTCTTTTGTGTTTTCTGCAGTGTCTTCTGTATGATTATGTTGAAAAGTGCATTTCTCTTTGAACTCAATTATTAGGGATGAAAACTGATAGAGAGAACCGGAATGAATGGATCTAGGAGTAAGGGGTCTGTGCTGGGAACTGCTCAGTAGCCCCTGAGCTCAGTGCAAAGTAGAACGGTGCAAAAGGTGCTAAACCTTATGGATAACACTGCACAGTCTCGCTCTCAGAAGTTTTACGTAAAACAGCAGAGGAAAGCAGATAATCACAAATGTGATGCCAGCCAAAAACAGTATAATGTATGGAGAGTATAAACAGAGCAAAAGAGGTGGTTGATGGATTATGAACGATCCCCATGTAGCATGAGTCACTTCTGCCAGCCCTAACTATGAACTTGATCTGCAAAAGAAAAGTTTTTAGTCGACTCATAAAGGCAGAGAGGATGTCTGCTTCTCAAAGCTAAACTTCAGAGGTAGATCCACAAAAGATGAGCTGACAGCTAAGGCTCTGTCCCCCCACTTCCCATCAAGAAATGAGAAGGATTGCACCTAAGCCTGCAGTCTCAGAGAGAAGTACTCTGCTGAAAATATATGGAATTGTGACGTCAATGAGGAAGAATAAGGGCATTTATATGTGGGAGAAGAATTTTATATTCCATTTCGGATTGAATTAGTTTCATATTATCACTAGTTAAAATGCTGTTTCAGATGTTCATGATAAGAATTATGGCAAGCAACAGTGGAATTGCTGATATCTTCAAAAACATTTAATTTAGGTTCAAATAAGTACTATAAATTGAGAAAAGCATCTTGACAGGACAAATTAAATCCCTTTTATTGTTTTAACTAACTGGCTTTAATGTTAACTAGAACTGCATGACTGCAATTTTTGTGCATTATTGACAATGTGGGTTCATGTTCTTACTTAAATATAATTTTGTTTCTCTTTGTTTTATGTATTTTTTAATGCTTTTCTGCACTCTGCTGTAATTTTTTAAAAATGTTTTATGTAAAGCACTTAGACTTGTCTTACATGGAGTGTTATATGGAATGAACATGGAATGTTCCAAACCAAAAAATTGCCCATTCATTTTCAATACAAAGCCTACTACAGAAAAAAAATATTCACATATATATATATATATATATATATATATATATATATATATATCTCTATCTCTCACACAACCAAGTTTCACCATGAGGTTAATTTTAAAATGAAATACTATATTAGAAATCTCACTATCATATCCAAAGAAAAGACATCCTGACTGACAAGAATGCCATAATGATGTCAAATATGGAAGTTATAATAAACTGAAATACAGTAGCCTCTGTTTTGGGTATGATTACAAGTTGTTCTTCTCTGTGGTCTGTTCAGTTATCAAAGCAATGTGCAGCATTTCCCCTGCCTCTCCAGCATGCATTTGGGCCTACATCTCCATGCTCCCTAATGTACATGGGCTTGTCAGTAGTCAAACCAAAATTGTCCAGTAAGGTTTTGAAAATCTATACATTCAAAAACACAGAAACACAATCTAACAGGAACACAAAATAAATGTTGTCAACCTGTCCCGTTATAAGAAGTATGTATAAGACCTTATCAAAGCAACTGTAAAAGAAGAAAACCCACCTCAGCTGTAACATTTACTTCAGAAATAAGTTAGTACTCATGAAGAAAAATACAGACTGGTAGTCTGGTAGGCTACAATGGACCTCAGTGATCCAAAGCAGTGAACTATGCAAAGAACACATCCTACTACAAAAGCCTCTGGCGCCATCTTGTGGGAACCTAAAACAATACATAAAATACAACGTTTATATTTTGGTTATGGCCTATGTACATACAGAAGGAAATATATGTTGTAGTCTCACAGGATGACAACAATTATTATTTCTTTAAATGCCAGATATGATCTGCTCTCCTTTAACAAGATCATGGCACGTGACCACTAAAGGAAGCAACGCCTCGAGACAAGGCCGGATTATCCAATGGGCATTATGGGCACAGGCCCAGGGGCCCATGCTCACTTGGAGCCCACGTGAGGCCAACGTAGGGCATACACCATAGGCATACGAAACGCTGGGCCCAGGGGCCTCTGCACATTTAATCTGGCCCTGCCTCAAGACACTTGTTCATCTTCACTGACCACAGTCTGAACTTTTTTTTAAATTCATTAATTTTTAATAAATTTTTTAAATCAAAACGTACTGTGGCCACGATAGTTTGCCTGGACACTTTAACAGTTTAACAGGATTCGACTCAGCAAGTTTTCCCGGTTCAGTCATGTGACGGTCCCCTCCGCGCGCTCACCGGTTTTACTCAGTGCTGAGTTTAGATAGCAGCGACCGTGTCACGGCTGTTTTAATACCTTTCACGTCACCTCCCATACGCGTGAAACTGATAAGGTGAGATAAGTAAGTGATCCTCTTATTTCAATCCATTGCTGAGGGTGGACCCAGTTCGCCATACAGTTGCTATGGCAGCGGTAAACATTCTGTAGGAGCTTGGCATGCACGGTTGTTATGGGAACGGTCTGCTGGGAACACGAAATAAGCCGGACGGAGAACCTATAAACAGAGCGACAGAATCACAAGGAAGGTTCCAGATAGGTTTGTGTATTAATGTCAACATATATAATATATATATATATATATATATATATATATATATATATATATATATATATATATATATATATATATATATATATATATATATATATATATATGCATAATAACCCCACCAGTTTTCAGTGTGGAGCGCTGTAGGTCCAGTTTTATGTAGGTGTAGTTGTAGTCAAAGACTGTGTACGGTGGTATCAAATTCGTAGTCCTACATCATAGTGACTATACTGATTTTTTTTTTTTTCGCAAGTATCCTATTTTATTTTATTTTATTTTATTTTATTGTTTTTACTTAATTGTGACTGAATTAGTCAGCATGTCAGCCCCAGTCAGTTCAAATTAAGATGTCTGCTTGACCCAAATTACATCCCTCTTCAGTGGCTGCATAGATGTAGGCCTAAGTAGGTGCCACATGTTATACTATTTATAGTAAAGCTTCCTATTTTTAATATGAAGAGGAAATGATCTAACTACTTCATATTATTAAGACTTACCGTGAAAATGACCATTGTCATCTTATAACTGATTAATAAAGTACTATATGGCTGATTTGGATACTGTGACTCTTAATTTTACTTGATTTATTTACTGTTTTATTATTGTGATGAACTGTATGAATGGATGTGTTATGTATATGTTTTAATATTTTTTTATGGTGTCTGCAGGACTGTCTTCTTTGCAAACAAGGTTCCTAACAGATAAATAAAGTGAATTTAATTTGATACATTAGTTCTACTTTGCCCATTTGTCATTTGAAGGAAAAACTACAGGGGGTACATCAGCACCAAATGTCAGGTAAATCTTGTTTATACAAAGCAAATATGTGTTAGTACTTTATTTGTTTATTTGACCAGTACATGTTTTCCAGTGTTTCAGTCCACAGTTACTTCTCTGGAGGGACGGTTGCGTCGCAGTGTGCCAAGCCTGCCAGCCATCAAGGTAGACAGGCTGAGAACAGCAAAAGCGGCTGTGGAAAAAGCAGTGAAGGTGTTTTACATGTGAAAACAGATTCTACCTCTCAATAATCCCATTATTGTATGATTTGCTTCACCATCTTCCCTCTACTCATTTGTCAGATGAGGAAGGTATTTTCAGTTCAGGGACCTTACCCTGTGATTCGCACTGCCTTATGGGCCAGAGGATGGGTGGAACGTCGTTTGCCTGGTCCGGTCCATAGAAAACTTGATTGCCACAGCGATGATGATGATGGCGATGGCGATGTCAATGCTGATGTTTCTGGTTAGGCATAAAGGTTTACAAAAAAGCCTTAATGACAAATCATTATTTCAGTTTAACACATTTTGGACTTCTCAAGTAAAGACCCTTCATTTACCAATCAGCACAATCGAAGGTTTCTCATTCTTTTATCTATTTGCTGTTCTATTTAAACTTTGTCAAGACATATTGATTACATTCTGGTATGGTAAAAGCTACACGTTCAGAAGGGGTCAATGTAAATATAGCTAGAGTGCTGGTCAGACGGATGTCCCTTGTACAGTATTGCAGTCAACCATCACAGACCCCTACTGTGCTTACAGCCCTCTGTATACAAGTAAAACCACATTCACAGGCTCACACACAGACACACGTACACACTTCTTATCTTTTAACAGTGAAAGTGGATGAGGTCGAGAAAGACGAGAAACTTGATGACATGTATGGGCTGATGGTAAGATAACATCTAAGTGACCTACCTAAGTGAGCACTGATATCTTTCACACTGTGAGAACAAATGTGTTATTTTTGTGTACTTTCTTAAAAAAAAAAAAAAAAAAATCTTAAATCATTTTAGTCTCGGCTGGTTCGAAATGAGGCCACATATTTCTACTGGACGACTCGAAGGGACTCCATAGACTGCCGTTCCTTACAGAATGACCAGATGACCAATCACTTTGCAAATGCTGGAACATTTACCACCAAGGTCTGCAGAGTTACTAATGCCTGACTGATAAATATGCAAGTTCATTGGCTTTAGCCAGATGCCAATTGGCTCTTCCAGTGTGCTTCTTTTACTTTCAGGTGGGGTTGTGCATGAATCTGCGTAACCTTCAGTGGTTTGATACAGCAGATCCTGACACCTTTTTTCCAAGATGTTATAGGCTTGGAGCAGAGGATGAAAAACAGGCTTTCATAGGTTTGTTGTGTGATTCTATTTCCAGCAATCTATGGTGAAAAAAGTTTTTATTCTTTGGATTTAAAAAGAACAAACTAACAGGTTTGTTCTTTTGGTGTTTTTGGGTTTAAGTTGTCAGATGTTTCAGATGTTTTGACAATAATATTATTTCATCCTTGTCTTTTCTCTTTTAAACTATAATGCTATCTTTCCATTTTCGATGAAAATAAAGAGGACTTCAGGAGGACAGCTTGTACCAGCCTGCTGCAGCATGTAGTTGAGACATGGAGCTGGAAAAGCAATGAAGCAGGTAAAGAGCAAAACCAAAGAACAGTTTTTCACAGGGGGAAAAAAGTTCTTATTAAAAGAAAAAAAAATCTATCATTTGTCCTCAGAGGAACAACAAGATGTATATTTCTATAATGATAATCTACTCTTTCTGTCTCTGCAGAGTTGAATGATATGGAACATCACGCTGTAGGGCCAGAAATTATTGACAAAGCTTTGCATGCATGTCAAGAATTTCTCAGTGTTTTACGGCATAGTGACATTGATATAAATGCAGAATCAACCTCCTCTTTGAATGAGCAGCAGTGGGCCACATTTCTGCAGGACTACTACATGGTTGTGCAGTGAGTATGCTTTCATGGAGCTTTCAGGGTTTTGCTAAAATAATCCCCTCTATGTCAGGCTAATTCAGGCTAATCTGCTATACTGTTAGTTCTGTTATGTCTCTTTTATACATCTGTTGTACTCGCAGTTCAATTCAGTTTAAGTTACAGTAAACATTCACAAATGTATCTTACAGATTTACAAATCTGGCTTCGTAGTAGAGTAGGGGAACATTAGAAAAGATACTGTTTGCTCATATTCAGAGCTGTTCTGTTGTACGTAGATCTTTACATATATTGTTGATGTCTTTTTTAGAATTATAACAGAGAAAAACTGTTTTGTTATACAGTTAATAGATCTGTAAATGTCTACTCTTTGAAAGAAATGGGTGTGTTTTTAATTCCAATATGGAATATTTTGTAGCAAATGTGCAGTTATCAGAGGCAGTGGTGAGTTCGTGGAACGCTGTGAAGCCATGCTTGCCAGACTACAGGAAGTTTGCCCTCAGCTGCAGATTGATGGACTGAACAACATATGGATTATAAAACCAGGAGCTAAATCAAGGGGAAGAGGTGAGGTATTTTAATCCAGGCATCTCATTTTCATACGTAAAGAGTGCAAAGTTGTTGTTAGAACATGTTTTGGATAATCCATTTTCATATTAATAAGTCATCTTGTTTTTATGTCAACTGGACACCAACTCCCTATCAGGCATCATGTGTATGAATCATCTGGATGAGATTTTGGCCCTCGTGGACACCGACAGAGCTATGATGAAGGAGAGCAAGTGGGTGGTTCAAAAATACATAGAGCGTCCTCTGCTTGTCTATGGCACAAAGTTTGACCTCCGTCAGTGGTTCCTCGTTACCGACTGGAATCCTCTGACTGTCTGGTTCTACAATGATTGCTACCTACGGTTTTCCACTCAGCCCTACTCAACAAAAAACCTACACAGGTCAGGCAGAAGCTCAAACAAAAGAGAATTTATTTACATATCAGGACTAGACTTTTACAGTATCTTATATTGAGTGCACTGTGTGGAGAGATTGGTTTATCGTGTAAATGGGACTGAATATATTAATTTTATTTTTTATTTCTACCTTCTTGTACTCCTCTCAGCTCAGTCCATTTGTGCAACAACTCCATCCAGAAGCACTTTCAGCCTTCTCATGACCGTCATCCAGGAGTACCGGAGGACAACATGTGGTCCTGCAGTCAGTTTCAGTCTTTTTTGCAGCAACAAGGCTGTGAGGAAGAGTGGGAGTCAGTAGTGGTCCCAGGCATGCAGCAAGCAGTGGTCCATGCCCTGCAGACAGCCCAGGACCTGGTTGAGCCCCGCAAGGCAAGCTTTGAGCTCTACGGAGCTGATTTTATGTTGGGAAAAGATCTGAGGCCTTGGCTTCTGGAGATTAATGCCAGTCCAACAATGGCGTGTTCCACCGCTGTGACCACTCGACTCTGCCCTGCTGTGCAGGTGGACACACTGAGGGTTGTGTTGGACAGACGGACTGATCCTAATGCTTACACAGGAGGCTTCCAGTTAATCTACAAACAGGTTGGGCTTTCTTTAAAGCAAATGTGTGTTTAATTCCATCACATTTCTTTTGAGTAATTGATGCTGTACAAAATCAACAAATGTAAGTTTTCACCATGTTGCCTTTCAGGCTTCAGTAGAAGTTCCTCGCTATGTGGGGGTGCACCTGCTTGTGAAAGGAGCCCCAATTCGGCAACCTGGACTTGTGCTTCGTAGACAGACTATTACATCTAACACAGCTCTCACTATCCACTTCCCATCTGACCAGTCATCCCTACACAGGACTGAGACAAGATATAAAGCATCAAATCAGAGGCCACACCTAGTGGCCGGGCTTTGCTGCTCAGGCAAAGAGAACCAAGAAAGAAAGAGGCTACTGACAGCTATATCTCCAAAACAAGAATGTGAGATGAAAGCAGAGGTACAGAATGCTCCCTGTGTACGCAGGGGCGCCAACACTTTTGCATCAGAACAACCTTTGCTGATACAAACCGAACCTCAAAGGAAAGCACGACGGTTTGGTTTGAGTCTTCGTGTTAATGGGGCAACCTTAGTGCCAAGAAGTCTTTCCTTTTCACTCAACCCTTCTCACAGGACATCAGAGAATAAAAATTTTCATGGATCAAACATTTCCAGATCCTTTCTACCTCAGGCAAATTTTGAGCCAAGACACAGAAATTTTAATCAGGTCTGTCCTACGTTGCAGGGCCCCCTACCGAGCCTTGAAGTATGTCGCTTGCGACCAAATAATGCGACTGTTACCACTATCCATCATAACTCAGCCCTTTCATTCTACCCCAGCATCCACAAGCAAGAGTTCTTTATCCGTTCACAGAGACAAAACCCTGGCAGAGGCAAAGAGGAGGGCACAGGAGAACATCAACACTGATGGCGTGTAGAGCAGAGAAGCTGAAAAGCAGCTGAACATGCTATAGAGAGTTAATTAGCTTTAATGAGATGACAACAGGAGATGAGAATACTGTACTTCATTTCTTCACATTTTCTTCTTTCTTTCTTCCAAATAAGTTGTAAGTACTTAAGCTCCCCAGCAGGTGGTAACAAAGTGCCAACAATCAAACTGCACATTTAAGCCAAACCCCTGATACAGAGATTAAAGAACAAAAAAGAAAGAAAATACCATAATTATCCACCCAACTTGATATCTTAATACCAGATTAATATCTCCCTGTTGCATTAGATTCTTTATAATCAGTGTCCAAATTTACCTGTAGGTTGAAATCTTTGACATTCTTATCAGCAAATGACCACAAAAAGTTGCTTGAGCCGCATGTTTATCACTGATTTGATGTTCATTTAATAGCCACATATTTAATCAAATATATGTATTTTCATGTGTATGCATATTTTCCTATGTATTGTCATGAAAAAAATGTGATTTTAATGATGTGCAAGAAAGGTTCAAACAAAACAGATTGGGTTTTTAAAAAAAATAATATTTAATCTGTTTTTAGATCTGAGACCAAATAAATGTTACAGATGTTATTTAATCATCAAAGAAAATGGTGAATTGTTTGAGGAAATGGGCAAAATATGCCTTAACTTGCATTTTTTTCCCCAGGTTTAGCAATCAGACATGCAACTCCTCAAGCAAACTAATAAATCAGTATCAGGGGAAGCAACATGAAAGGCAGCAGGTCGTAGCCTTAGACTTCCTT
Source organism: Telmatherina bonti (assembly GCF_933228915.1). Classification (NCBI taxonomy): domain Eukaryota; kingdom Metazoa; phylum Chordata; class Actinopteri; order Atheriniformes; family Telmatherinidae; genus Telmatherina; species Telmatherina bonti. The sequence goes on from NC_136624.1 coordinate 33,161,100, forward strand.
TTGCACAGATAATCTAGATGTGGAATAAATTAACTACACAATATTATGCATTAAACATGATGATTTAACGTACTCTAATGCTCCTGAAAAATGTGATTGCTCCACACAACTTCATACATGTTTTGGTGTGTACGACTCCTTGGTTGACATGATGGTGCTGAGCAAGTTAACGGCACAAAAGCCTCAAGAAATTCGCTTTTTATGCTCATGTTTTTGTTATAGCAGCACAAATGGCTGATTAGGACAACAGCTATCTAAAGGTCTTCCTATACACAGATCTACCATGTGATGTTATGCTAGTGTAGGTGTATTCATCCAAAAGTTTCCCTCTTTTTTTTTTTTTTTTTTCTTCAACACATACAATAAAAGCAAATTTCCACGGGAAAAAAATACTTTATTAATACACTTATATGATGCATATCAACATTTATAGACAAAATATGTACATCAAACATCTCTCTTTAGGTCCCAAAATATAAAATATTAAGTACCTCTTTCTATAGAAAACTAGTCTTCTGGTAAAACTTACATTCACGTCTCCCGTCCTGACTTCTTTGACTCCAGTATTCATACATAGCACAGAATAAACATTTGAGATTTATCAGCTTTTCACAAGTAAAAGGCAACAGCAAGAACAAACACCGGGTTTGACTTGAGCAAAAACAGATGTCGAGTATGCAGACCAGGTCCAGCACAGTGCTACAGAATGTACAGTTTCTGAGTACACAACGTTGTCCACATCCTGCATCCCCTCCCAACTCTTTAGTGGACAGAGCGCAACAACAGGTATCAAAAATAGAAATGTACAATAAGTTTATGGACAATAATTACAGAAATCCATCTCAACTTTGTTTGTAAGCGACAACAAATAAAAAATATCTCATTCATGTCGGCCGTGCGGCAGCCTTACTCCTCATCCATGATGGCTGTACCCAAACCCATTGATGACATCCTTTTGTTTCGTGGTGCCGGTCATCTTACTTTCAGGTTGAAATGGGATTTTCAGTAATCAGAATGCTGAGCAAAGGACATAGGCAACAAACTTTGGGTGACTTATCACTGCTAATTTGGTGCAAAGGTCTCTAGAGTACAAGATGACGTGTCATTTTCACAACAGCTACAAGTGAGAAGCATCAATGTCATCTGAGTTTACACTTCAACAGCAGCATCGAAAACATGTCTTTTCTTTACATTCAACCAATGTGTGTATTTGTGTGTGTTTGCACGTGAACAGGGCAGGTCCAATATATATGATACATCTACCACTGAGCTTTGAACATTCAATCAGAGCCTTGCATTCTTCACTGTGTGGATGGATGCTGCTCTGGCAAGTCTCCTCTATCATTTCTACAAGTTCTCTTGTTTCCCGTCCAACCTCCAGGCTGAGGAAAAGAGCAGATAAATGATTGTGGATTATGGAATAGCTCAGTCATGTTCTCTATCCCAAGAGCGACTCTGCCTCTGCCTAGTAGAACGGGACTGTCTCTCGTCTTCTTCCTTCATCTCTCATTCTTTGGTTTCCAGGTTGAGGGGTGGTACCTGCTTTAGTGCCTGAAGAAGGGCAGGGGAGTCCATGGGCGTTTGGGATATGGCTGGGGCTGGAGAGCCACCCCTGGGAGACAACACTAGCTGAGACGGGGGTGGTCTCTCACTGGGCATGGTGGGTGAAGAGCCACCCATGCCAGGGTAGAGCATGGGCACAGCCCCAGGGTACCAGCATTTCTCCAGCATTGGTAAGTAAGCTGCAGCAGATGGTGGAATGAGGTAGAAAGGCATGCAAAGGGGGTGGGGTGGAGCAGGTGGATGGTTGGGGGACACACTCATATAACTACCATAACCGCTAGAGGATGACGAAGCTGATGATTCTCCACCTGAGAGGAGCTCATCCTCCGAGGACTCTACGCGAGGTCGTTTGTGACGGGGTTCGTCATCCTCCTGCTTGATGCTGGAGCTCTGCCGATCACCCAGCGGTCGCTTCTGCTGACTCTCCTGGCCGTAATAATCTGGACGACCTTGGGGTGCCCTGGATTCGTTTTTTTCCACCTCTCCCCCGTAGCCACTGTCCGTGTCTGTATCGCTGCCACTCTGCTCGCCGCTCGTTGGAGCGTACGCCCGCTGAATGACAGGCACACAGTTCCTCCCGTAGCCCTCACTGGGTTTAGGGGGTAAGCTGGTGGGCATTTCCTTGTGAGGTTGATGTTGGTGGTAGGCAGCGACCTCCACAGGCCGAGGGCTTAGAGGGGTGCGAGGTCGGACCGGACCCTGCAGCACCTCAGCAGCTAATTTGTGAAGGTGGTTGATAACATGTGAAGGCGTGAAGTCTCCGTCAGATTCGTGATTGGCTACGTACTGAAGAATCTCCTTGGCACACATGTGGAAGCCAGAGCGAAACATCTCCTCTGACTTCTCCTGACTGATGGTGGGTTGCTCTATAAAAAAACAATTTAAAAAAACATATATAGCAAAATCAGAAATTCTGCTATTTCACATGAATTATAAAGATTATACTGGATTTTCCCTTTCTGATAAATTCCTTTTGAGTTACTTATTTGCGTCAAGCGCTGCATAATCATCCAATCATGCATTCATTTGACTTGATTAGCATTCTGTACAACAGTACCACCCTGCTCTGAAGGTTCTATTTATGTGTGTGTGTAAATATCTGCAACTCACCAATTTGCATGCCGCTCTGCAGAGCTAGGATCTTTTGCTGCTGTTGCTCCAGAAGGGAGGTGAGGGCTTTCACGTGCTTGAGCGTAAGCTCTAAAACTACAGCCTTTTCCAGATGGCCCAGCGTCTGAGGAAGACACGCAGCGTCAGCACATCCTCACCACTTATATAACTCACACAGGCTAAGCTCTACAACTGCTACGCACAAGGTCTCACTGCTGCCACATGTTTAAGCAGTGGCAACGCAACGTCAACAACGGTATCTCAATAAATAGAAAAAGAAATATTCTCCAAAAAATCGTAGTTTTTTAAAAATATAATCTACAACAATCAGCTGAATGGAGACCAAATGTGTTAGCAGGATACAGCAGGGTGTGTAAAATCCAATAAAACATGACAGATAACATATTGTTTAATGTAAGCAGTCATTCACTTAGAGCCGCTGACGCATTCTAGACAGGTGTAATACCTCCGAGCAGCCACTAGGTGGTGCATGCTACTAATTAGTTCAAACCCCACCATCCCTCCCAGCTACAGCATGAACTTACGGTGAGTTTCAGGTGTTCGGGTAATAAATCTTTCAGCTGTGCAATGCATTCGTTTATCCGGTCACGTCTTTTCTTCTCAATAAGCCGGTGAGGCAGCTTGTAGGTGTCCTGCAAGAATACAGAAAGATGTTGCATAAATTCTTCATGATTAGGGGCAGCTACACCCATAGAGAGGAATCTAGGAGTTATGTCACAGCAGGAATTAAGTCAACCATTTATGGGAACTACTGCTACTCTAATTCCTCCCCGGGAGATTACATTGAAGCTCTGTGATGACAAGCCAGCAATTAATAAAAATAAAAAACAAAACAAAAAAAACCTACCTTACTCTCTTCCCCTCTCTTCATTCCCCGTCTAGGCTTATAAACATACATTGGGAAATCCATCCTATGGAGAGACGGGAAAAAAATGTTTAAGACATGAATAAGTAGTTTTTATAAGTGAGAAACTGAGAACAGCAGTGATCCATTAAGCGCGTTTGAGATAAAAGCTTAACAAGTCAAGGAAAGCCACGTTTTTGAGAGCGCAACTTACCCCTGCATGTCTGACAGATCCGCCTGGTGTTTGGACAGAGGAGGAGGTTGGGCGCTGGGAATTCGCTCCATTACTTGTCCTCCAATAACGCCGTCAAAGTCAAGGTAGACCTCTCCAATTTACGCACAAATAAACGCGTGTTTGTTTACTTGTAGCTGCAAAACAGTTCGTAGAATACTCCACAAAAGCCTAAGTAATGGTCTAAAACGTTGACAGATTTGTCATTTTCCCGCACTATTAACAACATAAACGTAGTGTTGTGTCTCAGAAATGCTCTCTAGTTAAATCCAAGTCCCGGTCCCGCCGCTCAAAAAGAAGTCAACCCTCTTGGTGGCGCGTTGGAAAAGTGGGGGAGGACGAAGCGACGAGTTAAATAAACCCTCTGACTCTCAGCTCAGCCCAGCCTGACCTACCTCTGTCACATGAGGCTCACGTGTTAAACGGCGCTGTAGCCTTGCTGGAGGGACGGCCCACCCGAACCAGATAAGGCACCTCATTGGACAGACGCCGGTTGACGTCAGAGCGGAGGGCGGTGCGCGTCGGATCCCGTGTACCACCATGCTGAAGTGTATGGAAACAAGGCGGCGCGCGGAGGAACGTGCTGGCCTGAGAATCACAGGAAAGTGGGGATGGGATGGGAAGGTTCCGGACTAAATTACATTCACGGTCACAACTGAGCAACAGTTGTAGCTGCAGGTTTAGGAGGCAGAAGGAATCACAACTCAATTAATATATAATATGTTATTTATGTACCATGCAATAATAATGAGGATAATGATCCCAGTGCCTGATTATCTAACAAAAAATGTCTGCAGGGGAAACGACGTTGTCACAGCGGGAGAACCACGTGCACCTGTGCATGCACCGCTGCGTGGAGAATGCGTGTCTGTTGTCATGAGGCGTTCCAGTCTGTCACGTTGATCTCCTCATGTGCCCTGCTGAGCGCGCAGGGCACATCCTGGCCATCCAGCTCATCCAGCACACGGCGGCTGCACCTGTCTGCTGCTGACAGCAAATATACATCACAACAAAACCCTCTGGAAAAACAAACAAACAAAGCAAAAACAAACAAACAAATCCAGTGATAGTTTCTTACAGCAGATAAAGGTGAAACTAGCTCTTAACAATTACCCTGTTCACACTGAAGAAAGTGTCCTCCACAAGAACATATAATGTGATATAAAGATTGTTAGGGTTTGAGGATGAGAAGTCAACCCTCAGGTACACAGCAAACCTTATTAACGCTGCCATAAATATAACACAAGTCAATGAACTAGGAAGCTATGGACCAGTCACTCCATTCAACTGGTGTCATTGGTGTAAAAAAAAGATTTTTCAGGTCACCATCTGCAGTAAAACTTTGAATTAACTCATTATTTTTCTGCTGGCTGATGACTGAGTGCATCAGTGTTCCATTGTGAAGTTGTAATATAAAACGTACAATTTCCTTCCAGCTTTTTGTTATTTGACTGTTTATCCTTAATATTTATTGTATTTATTCTGAACTGAAAAGAGTAATCACAGATTGTCTTCCACATAAAATCTGTCAAAATACTGTTTTAAAATAGTTAACTTTTGTATATGCACCTAGAATTCAGTCTTCCAAGTCCTGCAAGAGTCACAAGGCTGTAAATGTTGCAGTAAATCATTTCCATAACATTCTGAAGATGAGATCATTGCAAAGCTGACTTTTCTGTGCATTACATTTACAATCACAGAGGCAAACATGTTGCCCTTTTTACCATCATAAGTGATTTAGTTTTTTTTATATGTAGTAATTCCTTTATATATATATATATATATATATATATATATATATATATATATATATATATATGTTCAATATCAAGACTTATTTTCTTTTTTTTTATATAATTCCAGGATAAATAGAGGATTAAAAAACTTATTTAAATTTGATTTTCCTTTTTATCCCAGAAAACCTCAGATTGAGCCTGTTCAAACATTTTAAGACATCCCTGATGTAACAGAGTTGACAGAAAACATATCATAGTAACAAAAAAGGGCTTCTGCCATGAGAAACTTTCAAAAGCTCACATCTACTGTGTGACTACATCAGTCTTTGACTAATAGTCTTTTCATAAAAAATCCCAGAGTGCAGACGCTAAAATAGAAATGAGACGAGACAGGCTGCATCACTCAGTAATTACAATAAGACCCTTGCACTGGACAGGTCAAAGTAATTCAGCTCTAATTAAATAATCATAACAATGATGGAAAGCCCTTCAGAGACAATTTAGGTACATGAAACACAATTAAATACTGAGCTGGACTTTTAAAACACCCTAAAACTGATTCCTTTCTGCCAGTTTACTTGTCAGATCTTTTAAGAATTGTTGGGGAAAGTCCCTTTTGCATTTTATCATTTTCATTAAGAGCCAAAAAGTGTTTATTCTTGATTTTTCATATAAGATTTCAACATTTATAATGGAGCCCTAAGGGGCTATATTTGTTTGAAGGATCAGGAAGTATAATAAATCAAATTATTTGAATTAAATTCTAAATATTTTGGTTGATAACCTCTGAGAGCAAAGGGATTATAATTATATAAGGTTCATCTTCAGAAAATGAATATAAAAATGTAGCTATTAAACAGTGAAATTCTATAAATGGCCCTTTTGTGCTGTGATCAAATACAAGAGGACTAAAAAACCTAAAAATCTGCAACAACTGAATGAAAATGTTTTCCCACAAAGCATGATTTAAAGATAAGCACACTTCCTCATTTGTACATTAGTAGAGGGTCACATTTTCTGGCAATTCACCAATCAGACTTCTCCGAGGGCTTTTTTTTTTTCTTTTTCTTAGTTTTTGCCTTTATCGTGCTGCAAGCATGATGCCACTCAAGTAGCCTTCAAATGAGCAGTTAAAATTTTATGATCCTCTTTGAAGTATTAAAATAAACAGCATAGAAGCGACATGGGGGAATAACCATAAAGAAATAATCATTTCCTTTAGTGTGACATTTGTTCTGGTCCTCCTCTTCAGTTCTTGGCCTGCAAAGTTACAGTTTTCACCAGCAGACTATTTTACACTCTAGTTTATTTAAATAGACTCCAAGAATGGAATGTACAATTCAGACACAAACCAGCAATTAGTAGAAAACTTCAGTTTGGTCAAGCAGCACGCTAAGTGACGTCTGTTAGTTCTTTTTTGTCACACATACATGAACACTCAAACAGTCGTTCTCTTGGTAATGTTATAAAAAGTGGAAACAAAAACAGTTGATTGTGTGCGACAGAAAACATCAGTGCTTGGGACTAAATGAATTAAGGAGAGATTACATAATTCAGTGCAGAGATATTGAAGGTAAAGAATAAAGTCAGCAAAACGCGGCTCCCAAAATCCTCAAAAGTTGGATATTTGTTTCAAATGAGACTCCATATCGCCCATTTTAACTAATCACAGCAACATACACCTAGCTTCATGGTGAAGCAGTTTTACTGGACTGATTTTTTATCCTCCATTCCTGCAACTCATAAAAAACACGAAAAAAAAAAAAGTTTTATAGGTCAGTCTAATTTATCCTTTCATAAAGCTTAAATGTAACCACATATCCATCTTTTTTCTTTTTTTTTTTTTTTTATCACAACTGTCCTAGAACAAGAAGGACCTTGTGTTTGAGATTACAATGAATTCTGGAAGTGATAACAAATGCTTTCCTTCAAGATGAAAAGAAAAAACCAAAACACTGTGTAGGATTTCTAACAGGATTACATGCTTGTGGAAAACTGCTCTCCAGAACAGGTTGCAGTTGTTTTCCTTGTGTTTTAAATGTCATATAAATCATATCAAATATAAAAGCAAACATAATCCCAACAAAAATATCATTCATTATGTAGACATTGCATAATATTAAGCATTCCTATTGCTGTCAGTTGAAAATGTGGAACAAATGCTGCAAGGTTGAAACAAATGTTCAAATCAACATGTGACCTGAGTTTGCTGGTGCAACACTGAGGGTTAAAACCTCAACACAAGGACACTTGACAGGAAAAATCCCCTCCGGAACAAGGGCTGAACTTTGGCATACTGTCGGAGGGGTCAAATGCAAAAGTCACGGTAGTGAAGCTGAAGTCACTGCGTCCATCTCAGACTCACAAGACTGGCTTCTCAGGTCCTGAGCCACTGTGTGCACACTCCACCCATGCAGGTACATCCAAACTACACAGCATTGTTCACTTTACAAAGACACTCAATAACATACCTGATGAAGAAATATATTCTAGGAGTGTCTGGTAAAGAATACGGTCAGACTGTGACCTAAATACGTACAAAAGATGGACACCTTTTGGCAGTTTTTGGTCTAATGTGGTGCACGGTGTGGGGTGCTCAGTGATTGGTTAAAAGTAACTGAAGAGTCCTCAAGCAGGCTGCTGAGGATTAATGTTTAAGTGAGGGGGGTGACCCAAAAGACCGATTCGTTGCTTCTGCTTCCTCTGCTCCGTCATCTGCACAGAGAAACAAACAAAACAGTACAAGAGTGACATTTAAATTAGGTTTACTTTTGTAAACTCACAGTATGACCTTCCCATAAAGCTGAAAAGCATTCTGTGGAGCTGTGAAGCCATTGTTCAGGCATACTGGTATGGATCTGGAACAGTATAAAGTTCATATGCTCTGTAAAACCATTATAGTAAAAACAGAAACCCCCAACAAGCAGAATCTTGGTGCTTCTTCATTCTTTACTTGTGATCAACGAGACGGCGGATAAGGAAGGATATATGTTTTCTTTCCTGATCAGTCAGTGAGGAAGACTTTCTTCTTCCTTCTGTTTTTTTTTCCCTCTTGGTTGTGAGTAAATGTAACTGTGCGACACTGTCCATGCGGTTTGAATTCAATAAAAAATATTAAATCAAAGTAATAACATGGATCATCTTATTGAAATACAATATTCTGCTGGGAAACCCCAAAAAAGTTCTGGATGTTGTTTTTGTAAAGTTTAACCTCCATCCAGTGGCAACAGAGCTACCTGATAGCAGCCAAAATGCTGGATGGAAGCCAAAAGAAAAATAAATCAAGGGTGGCGTGCTACAACACCAGCATTTCTGTCACTTGATAGCGGAGGTACCTGCTCCTTGAGCTCAGTCAGCTGTCCAGATAGGTTGGCCACCAGTTTCATGGTTGACTCCAGCTTCTCCTGCAGGTTCCTGATTTCATTCTGCTCCCCCTCCGCGTCACTGCTCACCAGCGACATGGCACGCATCCGAGGAAACCAGTCCAGGTTGTGCTCCTGTGGTTACGCAAACACATCGGGGCAATTGTGTGAGGAGTTCATGTGATTGTTCATGCCAGTGTTAAGTTCCACTGTCGCCTCATGCAGCTCAGGATGGGGGACTGGATCAAGGTAAGATTTGATGCAATCTGTTGGTTTTCCTTAACTAGGTTGTTTATTATAGACTGGCTTTATTTAATGTGATAATCTTGTGAAGTTGCACCATACAAAAGAAGTTTAACAGAATTGAATAGAATTTTTAAAAAAAGAACAGGTAACATTAAATTTATTGGGCGAAGAAACAAATGTCTACACACGCTACTCCATGAAAATATTAAACCACATGGTCAAAGATCAGACTGCATCCCAGATGGTTCATTGAAATTAGCGTTCACCATAAACATGAAAAGAAGAAACATTGACTACAGACCACTTACTACTGTATCAAAATTGAACCCTACAAAGCCAGATGTATCATATTTGATACAGACAGTTTCTGAGACATTTTTCATCACTTCATGGTAGAAACTTTACTCAAAACCTTATTGTACACCGTATGGTACTGATCTCACACACCCTTGTGGATACCAAATAGCAGAAGAGTACACTGCAATAATTTTCATCCATTGCCTTGTAATAAATGGCAAAAATACCTAAAAATATGTATTTTTTTTCGAGATTTTGTTAAACGGTCAAATAAAGACTTCAGTTTAAAAAGTTAGACTTTACTCCCCACTGCTTTTAGGTTGGGCTTTAAAGGGTTAAAGTCTTGTAATATCCCCCTAATATCACAATAACACTTTTAAGGTAAAAATATAAAAAAATTCCTACTATTTCATAGAGCACCTAATAAAGGGTTAAACGTTGGCAATCAAGCATTCAGACAAACAGCTCCACATGTTTACATATTGTGACTGCAACAATCCGAACAGTGGAACGTGACCGTCGTTTAAGCCCACAGTTCACGTGAAAATGCAATAGAAATGATGAACAAGTCCTTATCAAGCTTTGAGTTAGAGCATGGCTCATGTACTTGTTGTCTAACTGACTTCCTCTTTGTCTTGTTGGTTTGTCTTGTAAAATGGTTTTAACCGACACGTCTGTTAGTTATGATTAGAAAAGAGGAACAGATTGATGCTGTGGTGTGTTTGTGTCCTTATATTTCCTAATTGATATGAACAAAAATCTCACTCTCACCAACTAATGGGACTTGCAATGAAAAGAGTAACAAGTTTTGTTACCATGGTTACACTGTTTTTTTTTGTTTTTTTTAAGGTTTAGACTTGGCTTTAGGTTCAGGGTTACAATTAGGTTATAGATAGGTTAAGGGTCAGAGGAAAGTAATGCGTCAATGGGGAGTCTCCAAGGTCAGCACAAGGCACATTTAAGTGTGCGTGTGTGCATGTGTCTAAGAGAGAGAGAAACATGCCGGTACATGTTAACACATGTGACTCAGTAGCACACACTGATGGAAAAAATTGGTTAATTACAGACGCCAATAACGTGACACAAACAGAAATGTTAATAATGCTGCTCTTTCATGTAGGACTATAAATCAACAACCTCAAAGGGAGAGAAGAATTATATCAAAACACCTCTTTGACCTTGTGCAGCTCGCACATAAATCCCAAAACAATGCATATTTGTTGTGAATGAAACCTTCTTACAAGATATAGAGAGATGGTAACTGAACTTTTAAGGTGTTTTTCACACTTTCTGTTTACCTTAATCATCTCAGCCACGTAGCTCTCTGGACCCGTGTACTCTGTGGAATCTTTAACTTTCACCAACACAATGAAGAACAGGTAATGCCACATGTTGTGCTCCTCTTTGATGTGCTCTTCAAAAGTCACCGTCTTGTTGTCAAACTTGTCACGCTCCAGACCTGTAACAGCACATCAACACTCGACGTTTACGCCATGAATTTCCATAGACAGGTTATGGCGTTTAATCTACGCATTACAAGTCGGTTTATTCAGAGTTTATTTATTCGGTTTGTACTAAGAAACAGCAAGCATCATCAGCTAAGTCACTACAGCTACATTAGTTGGAGCAGCTTGTTCCAAAACTCTAGCTCTTACACACACACAGACCATCTTTCCTCTGTTCCCATCTCCTATGCTGGTTTAGAGGTCCAGTGGATCAATTCAATCCACAGATGACACCTACATGCAGCAAGGCTGCATCAAGCTATAAAGTGAGGTGTGAAAAGGGCTAAAGTAATCATTGGCCATGATGTGTTCAGATGAGTTACATATAAAGAGAGGAAATACCTTGATTACACGCACACACACACACACACACACACACACACACACACACACACAAAGGTGTGTCAAGCAATTTAGCAGCTTTCCTTCTTTTGGAGTAAACTTTAGTCTTTTGCAGATATTCTACGTGTAGAATAGTAAAATTACACACTGTATAAAAAGATATGATAAAAATATGATTAAAAAAAAGCAACAAACATCTAAAGATGATCTTCTAAGAATGTTTCTTTTTGCTTCACAATTTACAGAACGTCATCTGGCAAGAATGATAATTTAATTCCCAAATTTGGCAGATGTTCTGCTGTCGATGCCAATGGTTTCAAAAATTGCTTTTGCTAAACCAGTTTAGTTAAACCAATATAGTTGTGTTCTTCTTCAAGAAAAGAGAATATTTCTCTCTCTCTCTCTCTCTCACACACACACACACACACACACACACGCACACACATCTTATTTTATTAACAAAGTCACAGGAATAAAGTTGCCAAATATAATCAATCAGAGGTTGCCTCAATAAAAAAAGCAAGAATTCAACAAACCTATTTTCACAAAAAAACATAGTACATTAAAGTTTGTGATGTAATGACTCAAGGGAAAAAAAACTATTTAAAAACAACCACTATTTCTTAACCTTTGACAGAAAATGGAAGTGAGCACAAAATACAATTGCAGCTGCAGGAAATTGGGGACTTAAATTGATCACTACCCCCCATGAGATCTACGAACTGATACAAGAGGCACTGAAAGAGCAATCAATGTCTTATAAAACCAAGGTAGACGACGTGAGGCCACTCATTTCTTGCAGAGATCTGATCCTAATCTCTGCATCTCCAGTTTTCTTGTGGTCCTTCTGGAAACCATAGAGACAGCAGCTCCCCGTGTCCTGGCCTTATTTAACATGAGTGAATCAGAGCTGATGGCTGGCTGCCTGACATAATACTGTTCTGATTCCATATGCTTACCACTTGTCCTCGCTGGCTGACCTACCATGCTCACACGCATGTCCACATGCAGCATGCAATACTGGGACTCATGCTCATCAAAATGAGGATACACATTCTGCACAGCATGTACTTATTTAGATAAATACACATCTATTGTACATATAAGGAGATGTACATGATGCTACACAAAGGGGGATCAGTGGAGTTGCACAAAAGCATATGGGAAGGAAATTAGGCGTGTGCATATGAGTGCATGAGCGAGTAGGAGAAAATGCGTGAGACATAGACATGAATTATGGAGGCGAGCAAGAGCAATGGCAGGAAGCCCGCGTGACTCAGCCTTCTGTGGAACTACAGCAAACTGAAAAAGGGGGAGGATTAGATGAGGGGAACTGCAACAAACTACATTCACCTTCATAGACGCACTTACCAGAAACCACAAATACACGAGAAAAATCTAATCTTCTGGGAGGGGAATTTGGGAATTGAAGGAGGGACTTTAAATAGATGAGAAAATAAGCTCTAATGGTGGACAGCTTTTCAAATACGAAGCCCTTCAAACAAGAGAGGAATGCCTTCCCAGGTATACACTGTGCCCTTATGACTGTAATATTACTTCTACATTTTCCATCACTCAATAGTTTACACATTATATATTATTACTCTTTGGGTTTTTCCCTTTTTTTTTTTTTTTTTTTTTTAAAACCCAAATTCCCCATTTAGTCCACTTTAAAAGGTGACACTGCTCCTGACCAGCCAGAAGCATACTTGACGTCATCACAATAAAACAAATTTAGATGGTCCATGTTTAGCTGCTTGCTTGACCCAAAGAGTGAGCAGCTATCACTTTTTTTTTTTTTTTTTTTTTTTTAACCAGTCAGAGCAGATTGGACTTTCCAAAATGGTCTAAGAACTGGTTGAAGACCCATGATCCTTCACCCTAAGAGGGGTGAGGGCAATGCAGACATGCATTCTCATACAGCTGAGAGAGAATATGCGCTGGTCAAATGATGACTTGTTCAAAGTTAGCTTGAACTTGTTCTCCACAGGGACCATTAATCTAGAGTTGGCTTGTGTGGGTGTATATATTTATGCGTGTGGGTGGGTATGTGTGTGTACATATGTATGTATGTATATGTCTGTATGTATGTGTATGGATATGTATGTGTATATGTGTGTATATATATGTATGTATGTATGTATACAAGTATGTATATATATATATATATATATATATATATATATATATATATATATATATATATATATATATATATATATATACTGTATGTGCGAGTGTATATACATATATATGTAGGTGGGTATGTATGTGCATATACGTGTATGCATTGATCTCTTTTCGTTTTTTATGTTCTCTTTTCTGTTCTCTTTCTGCCCCTTTCCTGTCCTTTCCGGTCAGGTCCAGCAGCATAAACTCTGTAATACAAACTATTATCCAAAGCAAATAGAAAAATAAAATAAGAATCAAGAAAAACAAGGGGATCATTACATCTATAAAAGTTCCCCTTGGCAAAATAAATTTGCTCAGCAGAACACAGCATCCAGAACATCAGTCTGCTTGCTTAAATGCTGGACAAGACAAAAAAAAAAAAAAAAGTTAGGTTGAACTGGAGTATTAGACCGGAAATTACCACAGTGGACTGATGCAAAGAGTAAAAAAGTGTGAAAAATAATAAAGAGCAGAGAGGTTAATGATGACTCTGATGTACTCCACCACGAAGCAGCCTTTAATAAAACGTTACTTTGACATTTCTGTGGAAGACTCCAGCACAAGCATGACGAATCTACACCTCAGTGTGGACAGCATATTAATGAAACTGCACCAAAAAAGCAAATGTCTCTCTTCAACAACGATGCTTAGTGGACCCAAAACCATGCCAGAGCCCTCTGACATGAATGGAAAAAAACAATTCATGCAAAACACACTTTAAGGCGGTGTATAGTATGAAAATATAATGTAGTTTTCAAGGACTGAGGGGAGAAATGTATTTTTTGTCGTCTCCCATAAAAAACCTCTGAACTCTAAATTATAGCGACTTTAATGGATGGACTGAGCAGTCTTACCACAAATGAAGCAAGTAGTCTTAAGAATTTCTTCTTTTTTCTGTTTTTCACTTCTAAGGTCAGCAAAAGTGTCGATGATTACACCAAAAATTAGGTTGAGGACGATGATGATGACTATGAAGAAGAACAGCAGGTCGTAAATCACTCTGGCTGCAAACAGTGACTCCTGGATGGGATAAAAACAAAAAAACAAAACACACGTGGTTGTACAATATGCACATTAGACATATCAGTAACCGTTTCAATTATTCAGACAAAATAGTGTGAATAATGGAGAACAAACTCGGATTGTTCTGTTTTAACGCATAAACCAAAAAGCAGGGTTTTACATGTTTGGGATGATGTGATGAGTTTGAAATGAGGTTAACCTTGGCCCTCAAACATGCTAATGGAAACAAGGTCACGGGGGTAAGCTGCCAGATGCTGAAGTAATAGAGACGGCAGAAAGCTGGTCGACATAATGCAGCTTGTCTTCATACATCCGTCTTAGTTAGTTTTCACTGAACACATTAAACTGCCCCTCAGTGACCAGCGGCCTAACGTGGTCACACTCCCTTTTGTGTAGCACAGGCTTGTCTTTTAAAAAAGTAAACTGGCTCAACCATGTCATTATTACTTTCTACTAGATTTTTTATAAACCTTCGCAGGCAGCAAGACATTGTGAATATGTGAGGAAGACGCTGACATCCTCTTTTGACATCACTTGTGGTTTAGCCTGAATTCAGTGGAAGTCTATTTTAAGGCTTAATTCTCACACAAGGTGGAGGCAGCGCAGCTGTGCAGAAATATTGCAAAACCTCCATGCTTTTGAAATGAAAACAAGTTCAATGGACTATGAGCTCATAGCCAAGTCGCATGACCTGCGCTGCAGCAGCAAGTGTTACACCCGCTCCACCCTTTCACACGCATATTAAAAGGGGCCTCATCACACCAGCACGTACCTCCTTAGAAGGCTTACGGAGAACGTCCCCTACACCACCTCCACTCCTCAAGCCGTGACTCAGCACAGTAACAATACACATGAGTAAAGAGTCACAAGTCCGTTCCATGTCATCCTCCTCTTCGTCACTCCCAAAATCTGAAGTAGCAGAAAGAACAAGTATAAAACTCAAACTTGATAAAGAATTCAACGTCAGTGTAGAAACATAATAAAACAGTACAGTTATATCACTGCACACAGTGATATCACAGTGAACTAGTATAACCAGGATGTCAGGACCTCAAAAGGAAACACGTCTGTTTTTATGTAACATCAAAACCAGCAGACTGTTATTCAAAGCATTAATTCAGTCCAAAGGATCCAGATAAATAACTAATATGCATGGAAAAATCATGACCTGACATGCAATTACAAAATCTCTGAAAAAAACAATCCAGTCCAATCAAATGAGAGATCTTTAGTAAATTAGCATGTGGAATAACTTCATATAGGATGATTTTAAACTGTTTAATAGCTGCTTTGCATTCCACGAGTGTCCTGCACTTTGCACGCTAATTCTAACTTAAAGCTGGTTGCTCCGTTTCTTGCCTGTAGTTTGGTACATCAGTGATTCTCAGCTGGTGGGTCCCTTCCAACCCAAAAGTGGGTCGAAGGCCTTTACCTGGGCAAAATGTTGTCAGGAACTAAAGACCCTCCTCCCACTTCAGTTCATTTCTCCAGACCCGGCGCTAAGACGATGATGCTACACCACAGGCAAAGTGAGAGGGACTTTTATCTTTTGCTTTTTAGTGTTTACTCATAGTAATCAGAAGAAAACTTAACTTTGTATTCTTGAATCTTTTTGTTTAATCTATTTTGAGTTTGTGAATAAAAATCTACTATGTTGCTTGTTATAGATTCAGTGAGTGTTCCCAAATAATTCTATTTATTCATTCATTTTCCTATCCGCTTAGTCCAATGAAGGGTCGCGGGGGAGCTGGAGGCTATCCCAGCGGTCTTTGGGCGAAAGGCGGGTACACCCTGGACAGCTTGCCAGTCCATCACAGAATTATATTTATTATTACAGTTAAAGTGAGATTAGGAACAAGATTTTATTTACTTGTCTGTTACACTTTTTATGGCATTCCTTTTGTAGGAAAAACACAAACTGAAACTGTTATAATTTTGTTTTATTAAGTGACTGAACATTTTACCACGACTGTATTTGTCTTATATTCAGTTTGAGGGTACTCTTTTATTTGGAACCACCTCTTGGCTGTTGCACTTTTTGATTCCATGTTTGTGCATGTTGTCATCATTAATTTGGTAAAATCTGAGGTTTAACAGTTGAAAATATTCATTGATTTGGATCACAGCTTGTCACACAGCTTAGTGGTGATGGTGGGTCTCAAAGCCAGACCAGCTGATAACCAGTGCTATAATCTTCTATTGGAAATTTGTTCCAACCAGTTATTGAACCCTACTGGTTGTGTTAGTTTGTCTCACAGGGGTGGAGGTGTGTTGCAAGCATCAAGAAGATGTAACAGAAACTCCTGAAGTTAGGTTGAATGTGTGGTGAGATCAAGTGTAATAAAAAATTTTTTATAGTGTCAGTAAAAATAAAATCATGTTCATTTACACACACATGAACACACACAATACAAAGAATAAAGTCAAGGTTGAACTCAAGGAAAAGCCTTGAATTAGCGAGAGAGAAAATTTTCACACAACAGTCGTAGAAGTAGATAATGTGATCCGATGAGACCAGATTTATCTTGTTCAGCAGTGACAGACACATCACAATCAGAAACACACAGATGTTACTATCTGGAGTTTCTTCAGCTACTCAGATCCAGGTTCAGCAACAAGCGACAAGACCTTTTTTTTGTCAGATTGTTTTCTTCTTTGACACAAATTAGAAAAAAAATGTTCATGGAGCAAGAGACCCTTTTTGACATGTAGATTACATGAAATGTGTTTACATTCCAGAGTGGCATGCAGTCATTTAATCACACTTTCAATGTTTTTTTTCTTTCCAAAACATCCTTGACCCACTTGTGCACCACAAGATCTGTTTACATGTTTTCTTTCAGAGCGCTACTACTGTTTGTCACAGCAGAAATAATTTTGTTTGGCTGGAATGCGACAAGCTAGACGGACAAAAACTTAATTAGAACGTTTACAGGCCAATTTTAAAATAGTTCGAAGCTGGGCTTGCTTAACACCTCTGGGGCGATTAAACAAGAGAGAGCTCATTTTGTGTGTTTGTTTATCCTAAAAACTGACTTAGATTTAATTTGGCTCAAGGCTGAATGATTTGAACTGACTAATCTAAGTGGAGAAGCAGGATAATGCAGAAGTAGGTCAGATTTTTTCGATTGTAACTCGAAACTAACAGACTTTTGTGACAAACAACGGTTTTAGCCGTTTCAGTCCTGATGGCACCAACCAGTCTAACGGGTGGGGCAGTTCCCTGGAATTTCACCTTTTTGAGACAAAACCATAAATTGATGTCACATGCGGGGTCGATGAGGTCATGTGTGAGTAAATGAGGTCAAGTGGTAGTCATGTGATGCCTAACCGAGTCACACGTGTAAGTATGAACTGGTGAAATGCAGAACACAAGAAAATGCATTATTTTCTCTTTTAAATCTCACAAATTTGTTTTTATCAACTGTGGTGAGAAGTTTGTTTTCTATCCCATGATTGCAGCTTCTTTGTTGTCTTCCTCATGATGCAATTTCCTTTTATTTGCTATTTCTCTTTTCTGCATAAAATGATTCAACACCACAGTGAGAAAACAAGGAACATCAAAACCCAACCATAACCTTGGTCTTTGTGCGTGCACATTTCTGTATTTCCATTCAATTTTATTTTACGGCGAGTTCGAGTGGTGCTTAATGGTCTCCTTCCAGTCTCTGTAATTCTATCCAAAAACCTTATCACCAATTAAACTGAGCTCACAGTAATGAATATTTAATAGATTTAAATCAGATTTCATTTAGGATAAGAAATACTTAAAATAGTATTTCACATTTAAAACAGGGGCATCACGCTTCAGTCTTTAAGGGCCACAATCTTGCAGGTTTTCCATGTATCCCTGCTCCAACACACCTGACCCAAACTAATAAGTCATTGTGAAGAACTTTATAGGCTGTTAGATCCATTTAATTTGAGTTATGTGTGTTAAAGCAGGAATACATAAAAAACAATGCAGGACATTTGCCCACAAGGACCGACTTTGAACACGCCTGATCTAAAACCACGCATTGAACAATGGAATGCATGCACGTTCTTTTATTGTTTAATAGTTACCTTCCTGTAGTGGGTTTGTGCTGCAGTTCTTATCAATCCCTCCATGACAAATTCCTGCAGACAGAAACTCCCCAGTCAGACTAGTTCCACTTTCTAGAAAGTAATAAAAGGATCATGCAAATGTTTTCCGTTCGTTTTGAAAAGCAGAACTTGTTTCATTAAGGCCATCTGGAAAACAAGAAAACTGACTGCAGTTTGTACTGACTCTGGGTTGCGTTGGGGATACGGTCCACCTCCAAGATGAAGTCGTCCTGGAAAAAGATGTAGCCAACGATGGAAAACAAGTAGACCAAAATGAGAGCGAGCACAGCCGTCAACACGATGGAGCGTCCATTACGAGTCACGCTCTTAATTACATTCAGCAAGGTCTCTTCTCGATAGACGAGGTCAAACAGCTACAGGGACAGAGGTTACAACAAATGGTTCCTTGGTTAGTATTCTTCACAGTATGCAGCTTTTTAGTATGTTTTACACAAAGTGTTATTAATGACATATATTTCATTGGCTGCTCATACCTATGAAAAAAAAGCCCCCCAAAAACCAGTTTACTCAGTCTGAGAAGCAGACCTAAAGCACCAGCACACAGCATGTGCGATAACACCACACCATCAACAACAGCAGCAACTTTGTTCCACCACCAAGAAACCAACCTCAGGTTTCTGAGGAGGATAAGATCTTGACTGCACCATGATGAAAAGCTTAGATTACAGTCAAAGATGAGATCTTATACATATCTCTACTCAAAATGTCTTATTTCCTGTGTATGCATAGATAGCAACAATGCTACATTTCTAGAATATGCATTTACAACACATAATCTATGTGTGTTTGTCTCACCAACAGGCTGTAGAAAAAGACGTGACCAAACACCCCCAGACAGCAGATAATGAGGTAGAAGAGGTGATAGAGGAACTCAAAGTCCATCACCATGGCCTTATAGCCTCGTGTGAAGGTTCCTCGGTTTCCAACAAAACTTATCAGGAAGATGATTTTATTACAAACCTGGAAGGTAAAAGACAAGTTATTAATAATTAGAATATAGGATCATAAATCCTTAAATAAATCTTTGGAGGAAACAAAAATCAACAATGCCATTTGCTGCGGACTCGGAGGTTGATCGAGGCTGTATTGACAGACGCTGTGTTGACAGCAGTATGTTAGGGTTCAAACTAAATCAGGGCAAATTTAATCAGAATTGCGTAATCTGAAACAGATTTCCTCCCACATATGAAACCCGTTTTCCTGAATTTAGGTAGCAAGGGGTACAAAAAGAAATTTGGTTGAGACAGCAAGACCAGGACTCTTCAGGTGAGTTCTGGGTCAGATATACTATAACTCTGACAAGGTTTCTTTCTGTTTTTATGTGACTGACACATGTTTCAGACAGGGAAATGACAGCGGTGGGGAAGCATGAAAGGAGAGGTCATCACACTATTTTTTCCCACACAGTGAAAATGTTCTCTGACCAAAACTGAAACTCAAATTTAAACAGCTAATTTTGCAGCTGAAATGTGGCCTATTTAAAGAATCCTCACCTGTGTAAAAGAAAATCTGGTTCAAAAATGTGAAGGGGAAATCTGACCAGAGAATAAACTGGATTTTTAGAGTAACCAGGTTACTGCTTCCCATGGTAACATGCTCTCTGATTTCGTGCTTTAACCTAATTTCTCTTGTTGCCCTGCTTTTGTCTGTACATGTAAACAAAGCAAGTGTAGGGAGACGTGGCTCAAGGTTTTTACTTTGTGTGCACATGTGTTTGCTCAAGAGGACATCTAGAAAATCTGTGGGGCAGTCTCTCTCTCTCTCTCTCTCTTGCACGCTCTCTTTCTCAGGTCCAGTGACGCATTTCATATCATGTAGTTCAGCCAGGCTCTGCCAGGCAGAACTGCAGTGACTGGGGTCAACACCGCAGACAGGTGGTGCACCGACATGCCAAGTGGGTATGAGTGTGAAAGTTAAAAGGAGAAATGGTACTGGTGGGGTGAAGATTTCTTAGTACTTAGAAGTACACACTAAAAACCCACACAAAGATGTTATTTTTTCACATTTAGTATTAAGAGGATATATGAAATGGCTCAGCTACACAGAAAAATAGTTTTCCTCAGCAAGATTCTTGCCATGTAAGCAGTTTTTTTTACTAAATTTGCTGAAGTTGTGAGAATTTCTTTCAATGGGAACAAAGGAATTATGCTCAACAAAGATCTCTGAAAACTTCTGCTGGTGATATGAGTCAACCACAAAAGTTAGATCACTCACGTTGAAAGCACCCAGAAGGAAGAGCGTGGGCTCCAGGCCCAAAGAGAAGATGAGACGGAGAATAGTGACAATGACCAGGGCAGCAATGCCCAGTGGCTGGGGCATGATGACAACCATGACCAGCGTCGCCAAGAAGCCCATCCACAGTAGTGCAGAGAGATGAGGATCCAGTATTTCTGCAGGAAACAAATGCACACACAGAACCAGGAAACTGAATATACAACACACAGGCCAGCTGGAAGGGATACCTGACTAAACCTACCACCAGTTTCAAGAATTCTAAAAATTCTGCACCATAAACTAAACCTGTCTGAGAGATTGAGAGGATGTCAGTGCAGTTTGTATCTTGCACTGATTTTTTTTTTTTTAACAGGGTTCCCATAATATTTCCTCATTCTTCAGACTTTGAACTGAAAGAAAACAAGTTGCTTTCTTTTCAGCACGTCCCTCTGAAGGGGTCGCTGCAGCGAATCATCGCACAGGTGAGTTGGCACATGTTTTACGCTGGAAAAGAAAGCCGGTTGCATAACATCCAAAAATGTATGACACAGTTTTACTGAGAGCAAGTGTGTGTATGTGTGTGCACACTAAGCTTTAGTAAGAGCCAACCTGATACCCCTCTTGATCCTGAGGTAAATCCAGGATTAGTGTTCTAGTCAAGTGTTTCATGTGGCCATGGGTCAATCAAACTAATGCCTTTAGGCATGCAGGACCATGCCTAAAGGCAAGGCCAAACTTAACCTGGAAATGATCTCTATGTATGTACACGAGTCATTAATCATCCATAAAATGAGCGGAAACAAGGAAGGCGGGGGAGAAGTGCAGTTTATAAAAAATAAACACACGTAGAAATGCAAAAAAACAAACAAAAAGGCAGCGCTGCAGTTAAGGGAGTCCTCCTTTCCTTGCCCACTTGCCTCCCTTTGTCTCCTTCCCTTTTTTTTTTTTTTTTCCAATCCCTGTGGAGATCACATGACAGGTGCCACTTACATAACAGCCTCTAAAAATACCTCAGCTGAAAGATTCATGAGGAATGAGCAGGGAGCAACTTGCAGCTCCAGTTAGGTTGGAGACTGAAAGAGAGGCGCTTACGTGCGCTCACAAACTCTTCACCTGCCTCAAGATTCAGTTACATGTGCAAGTGGATTATACGTCTACAAACAAGTAGAAAATCAACAGTTGAGAAAGCAGCACGCACAAACAGTGTGAGTGTGAGCATGTGTGCGATGAGTTCTGAAGTTATTTATCAGAAGGCAGCCAGTCATGCATGCATGCAGGAAGAACACACTGATCTAGATCTCCTGCTCTTATAACCTTCATTCTAAAGCCCTAGGCAAAGGAGGGAGGAGAGTAGTGGGTGTGTGCCTGAGTGTGTGTGTGAGAGAGAACAGAGGTCAAAAGTCATAAAGTGGCTGTTTGAGCTAGTCAAAGGTATGTCGAAATCTCACGTGATGATGTCTTGCAGACAGACGTTTCCAGAGTAGAGATGGGATACAGTCACACCTCATTCATCTTGTGCAGGGATTCTTTTATGTGTAAAAGGTACAGCATGTGGGTGTCTCTTTTTATCTTAGACTGCAGCAAATTTTACACATTTTTTAAAACAGTATGCAAATGTAAAACAATGCCAATATTTAGGAATTCTTAAAGTTTGTTTTTAAACTTTATGCACACAGAGATAGAAGCCCTGGCAAAAAAAAAAAAGGAATTAATGTTGGAAGATCTTCATACAGGTTTATATTTCCAGTTTCCTGATAGGAGGGAGGAGAGGGAATAAAATGACATGATATGATCTGAACAAACAACGTGAAAGTAAATATAATAGGTATGCTGGCTTTGCAAAATATTCCTTAAAGATTTTAGTTATGAATGAATTTCTGAACTTTCAACAAATAAAACCAGATTTCCTCAATCATGAAAATAAATAAATATACTGAAAAAAAATTCTAGGTACATCAATGTTGTATCGATATTAGGGGAAGGACTTTAATGCAGTAAATACAATTAATTAATTCCAAAAAAATTTGGGTGTTAATAAAAAAATGGAGTCCTTAAATTCTACATGTGCTAACTGTTAGCATCAGGGGGCAAATACTTTTCCACATGGGTCCTGGAGGCTTGGAGAGCTTATTTCCCCTAATCAATCAAAATTCCATTTAAAAATACATTTCTTATTTACTCAGGTTATGTATATGTATTATTAAAATGTGTATGATCACATGAAAGTGAGACAAATTTGCAAAATAGTAACAAATCTAGAAGAAGGGGAAATATTTTTAACTGCACTCCACATATGTTTATGTGTGTGTACATAAATCAAAAGAAAAACAAGATAAGCCCACATTTTTGGGTGACTGACATTTACCCTTTGGTGACCTGGATACATGACATGTACTATTCAGGTCAGTGCTGGCTCTGTTTACAGCAAACTGCGGCCATGTTTACTGTGGTGTTCATGTACTGGAGGGGAAAATGTGAGCTGAAACTCATGAAATCTGTGAGTGTCTGATGAACGAAGATAAAGGGCCTCTCAAATCCTGCTTTAAATCCTGATCAGGTGATTAGAAGTCAGTGGATCAGAACACAGTGGCAAAATGAGATCAGTAGGTCAACGTTCCCTCCCAGCAGAAGGATTTAGCTCTTTAAATTCTGCCTCTGTGGGTGGCAGCAAAGTAGTATCCTACCAGAGTGATGTAAATGTAAATGGGATGAAGTTTCAACTTGCTTCTACGTAATTTCTCCTTTCATACTTAAGACTTTGCTGTAATTTTACAAAATATGCACATATCTGTTAAAGTCATGTTCCACCCCGGGCATGTTAGCACAAGTTGGAAAATGGAGCCTTGTAGACATCTGCAAGCTTCTGTCCTTCTTGTTCTGCATCTTACTGAGTGTAACCTTTGCCTGGACCATGTTTCTACAGAAAGCTGATTGTGCAACGATACAACAAACAAGCATAAACAATTCCTCTAAAACATGTAAAGTGTTCGGAGGAAACGCATCTTTTTCAAAACGCACATAATCGACTTGACAGTCAAACATCTAAAAAAAAAAAATTCTTTATTCGTAAATTTCTGACAAACTGGAAATGCAACTGAAAGTTTCACACTGACACAAGCAACAGGATGTGAACCTAATCCTTGTGAGTCTACTTTTAAATGTTTGCTTACTGAAGCGGCGACTCATGTGACTGACCTTTGTGCCGCCCCTCCAGAGGATAGAAGAAGCAGACAAGCAGATTCATGAGCAGAGCCAGCTTAAAAGAGACGTTGCTCCACACCGACATGTTTCTGGAGCACCAGTAAAGCACCGGCTGGGCTGGAGAAGAGAGAAGAAACCAGCCACTTTAGTCAGATCAATTTCTATGATCATTTAGAGTTTGTTGGGTTTTTTTTTTTTTTTTTTTTTAAAACTATGCAAAGTTTCAAGAGCCTCAAGGGAAGATGGAGGATTCCTTATTTTGTAAATGTTTCAAACATTCAAGATATCTGACTTTAAATTATACAAACAAAAAAAAAAAAGGCAGAATTTAAAAAGTTCACTATGAGAGTGTAAAAAACTGTCAGGAAACAACAGAACATATTTAAAGCAACGTTGAAATATGCATTTAATACAAGTTCAAACTGATGTAGAACGTAACTCTAAAAGCATGTCTTTGACCTTTGTTTCCAACCTACAACATGACTCTCAGGCACAACTTTATAAAGTAAGGTTTTATAGGAAAAAAGAAACAGATGCAGGGACTTTTCTGTGTCCATCCCCTCCTCTGAGTGAGAGACAAAATAAGGCTTTTGTGTGGGTATGAAGTGTGATGAAGTGTGGGTGCGGGTCTGAGTGTGTATGTTTGTGAGCTTGAGCCTGCACGCTCTCACTTGTGATTCATAAGGTTACTGTACAAAAGTTTCATGGCTCAAAGAATGTGGAAAGTCCCAGTCTGCTTTCAGACACCAGAAAAATGCACAAACAAATAGCATGAGCACACACAAGACAACAGAGGGCTGCTGAGGCAGCTCATCTTGCCTTCCAGCACTTGTTAGAGGTCTTACACACCTGGAGCATCAATCAATCTGTCTTTGGGGCACAAATAGTCGACTGCATGCAGCTAAAATTGAGTTGTACATAACTTTTTAGTCAATAGACGAGAAGGTGAGGAACTTTCAAATTCCTCACAGAAAAAAATGTCTAATCATCAACTGTCACTGAGTTTGTGCAAACTATTTACTAATCAGCATCAATCAGCCCTAAAGCAATCAGTCTTACAAAGTTACAAATCAAGGTTCCTATATTTGCTAAATGTAAACATCCTAATAGTAAAAAGCTTTGCTTGACAGGGACAAAGTTTGTTTCCAGCCAGGAACCTTTGTTGCACCGTCCACTCTCTACCTTAACAGAATACTTCTAAATTTCCAGCAATCAAATGCTTAAGCTTCTCCCCTACCTCTGAGCTTCTTCTGCCAGTTCATCTCATTAAAAAGGTCCTCTGCTCGCAGGAAGAAGTCGTTGATCTTGCTGCCCTGCTCGTCTCTCTCGGTGGTGTAGTACACCCGTAGCTTCGACTCGGAGGTCAGGAACTCACAGATGTTGGGTACAGGGAAAACTATCTCCTCCATGGTGCGGTCTTGACGTACAATCTGAACAGAGAGACTCGTACATTTACCTCCTGTGTGCAGGCCACATGTGTAACCATTTCTGTGCAAAACTGCCACAGATATTTGATTCTTTTTTTTTGTTTGATGTTCTTTGACAAGAGTTGTGTTTTATGACCTCTATCTGAGCAGTGTGCTTGGCGTAGAACTCTAAGGCTTCATCTCCGTCTCCGTTGGCCCCTCCTGGCTTCAACATCATGGACAGCTCTTTATTATGACGCGCCAACTGCATGAAGGACAGAGCCAAAGAGAGTGTGCTTGTCAGCAACACGTGAATAATGAGTGCATCTCACTTTCTGGTGTCAGCGCAGAGATGAATATTATTTCATCATAATGTCATGCTGTGTCAACTAGCATGTTGCAGAAATACAGTCAGACCTGGTGAGCTAAAATATAGATGTTGTGTCCAACATTTCGGGGCGAGGCAGCATCATGTTCCTCTTCATCTCCGTTATCCTCCTCCTCCCTTGTGTCCTCAAACTCTACCTCACCCTGAAGATAAGCCTTCTTTATCACCTCCACCTGCAAAAACCCACATGCGTTCTCTCACACCTTTCTGGTTTCACAGCATACAACCTGGCTCCAGCAAAGCAGATGCATCTGAGAAGCAGGTTGGTAAAAGATGAAATTAAATGCATGAGATCAGTTTCTCACCAGCTCTTTAGGTTTCATGTTGTACAGGATCCTCTCAGCATTCTCGCTGTCGTGTCGGCTCTCCATGATGGCGAGCAACAACTTGGATGCATTGTTCTGAGGTTGGAAAAGAAAGAAAGCAAGAGAGTGAGGTGAGGTGCTTCAGGGGAAATTGACTGAAATTTTAGCCTCCTTTTAGAAAAATGTGTCGAAGCATTTAAGCACAACAGTTAGTTCAGATGGTTAAGCAGGTTCACACCAAGTCTTATAGTCATACTCCAGGAACTACAGCCGGTTTTCCCTCATTTTGACTCAATAAACATTATACATATATATATATATATATATATATATATATATATATATATATATATATATATATATATATATATATATATATATATGCATAATAATAATAATAATAATAATAATTTAAAAAAAAAATTAAAATAACATCAAACTTTTAACCAGCAAAACCTACCTTGAGCTCCAACACTAAATCCATCCGTTTCTTCCCAAGTGGGTTGATGTCATTAAGGATTAACGCAATGATGATATCAATACCATTGGACTCATGAGTGGCAATACAATTCTGAAACAAGTAAAGATTGTGAAATGTGTATGTATAAAGAAAAAAAAAAGAAAAAAAAAAAAAAAGACATATGGTCTTAAAACTTGACTTTTGTGCCATGGCTTTTGTACCTGGTTTTCATGGCAGGGGCCTTGGCAGTACTCTGTTAGACTTTCCAGAGTTTGGTTTATTAGGGCAACATTCTTCTCGTTAATGTACAGTCCCAGAAGGCCGAGACCTCCCGTTGTGCTGCCACAGATACAATCCAAGAATTGCAGGGTCTCACACACCAAGTTGTAGTTGTTTTTTTTGTTTTGACAACGGAGGAAATTCTGGGCAGACAAACAAAAACTAAATTAAAGAAGGCAGATGATGACAGGTGGCATATATATTACTGAGTAATCCATCTTCATTTGCCATGATTTAAAAGACAAAATGAAAAATAACAATTAATATAATGCAAAACATAAAACTGTAATCAAGTTGTAAAGATTTAGTTTGAAATTACAATCCAGCAGTGTGAAATACAAGTCACATGAACTCGTAGCAAATGACGATCACTTCTGCACAGCATGAATGGTGATAACTCGCCATCCAAACTTAATTTAGTACATAAATCAAACAAACAAGCAAACAAATAAATAAATAAACAAGTAATAAATAAATAAAAAAATATGTGTAGATCCGTTTTTATGCCTGTATGCATGGCTCATTTAACAAGAGCCCAAACCTGTTACGGAAGTATGTTTATTCTACATGTAATTGCAGCAGCAGGATTCGCATTGTGACTAATGTGAGCATCGTTTATTTATGTAGTGCTTTTCAAATCAAAGATACTTTGATTTTCCCCTCGGGGATGAATAAAGAATTTTCACAGATAAAATCACAATTACTTTACAAAAAAAAGGGCCAGAAAGGCAGGAACAAGAAAACACAGGCGGTGAAATGATAACAGATCAACAATAAACATAAGGATTACGTTTTCGGTCATATTTGCTTATTACTAGATACTTTTGATAAATTTGATCTGAAGTAAAAGCATTACGTTCAGATATTTCATATTCCACCAAATCATCTGTGAATAATAGTTATGCATAATTAGCATCTCCATCTTCTAAAGAAGTCAGTCCTGAGTGATCATAAATAATCATTGTTTGACTTGAATTAAAACCGCAGCACCATGTCTTCCTGACTTTGCTCAAATCCTACATTTGAGGTTTAAAAATCTCTTATATTGACCAGAGAAAATGAAGTAGACGAGCTAAATTCTCTAAAAGAAGCGACTGATGATGAGTTTGTCCCACCTGTAGGTCACGGTTGTGATTCTCACAAAGAAGCTGCAGAAAGCGAAGAATAGGCTGCATGATAACGATCACAAAGCTCATTTCTCCCTCATCCTGGTTCTTGTCCCCACCGGTGGGGTGGCCATCTGCTGAGGGAAAATGGTCCTCCGGGTCAGCCTCACGCCGATAAGAATTGAAGGCCTTTTTGGTCGCAGATGAGGCCTCTAGTAGTTGTTCTTTCACATCCTCTGTTGTAACCACTGTTGAGTCTCGTGCTGCATCAACAGAGGCAAAAAAATAGGGATACAGTCATCACTTACATAACCATCACTTCATAAATCCTCTTCATTTGTAACTTGCAAACTAACAAGCTGGCTGTTGATGCATGCATTAGATTAAAACAGGTGATCTCTGACCTTTTTTACGAACGGGAACATCTTTCTCCTGGCTGTCATCGTCTCTCTTTCGGTTTCCCAGATCGCTTGTATTTACCGTCACAGTAGCTTTGATCTCAAGCTGGGCAGACTTCATCCGGTCATAAAAGACCCGGAAGAACTTTTCTGAGTTCTTGTCATCAGTCAGACGGCAAAAGAAAGAACGCTGAAGCCATGAGAGAAGAAAGGCAAAACGGTGAGCAAATTTGTTACCAGCTACTAGCAAAACAGCTGTGTCTGCTGTTATCACTGGAGACTGTTTATACTGGTAAGGAATAGTACAATGTGCAAGCGTACTTCAGACCATATCAAACAATAAATGCCAATATAATATTTTACTATTAATATAGCAGGTCAAAAAACCAATTTGCAGCAAAGTCAAGAATTATTTAGATAAAATATGAAGAAATATAATCAAACTAATCGTATCAGGCAAGATTTTCTTATCCATATGAACAATGTCATGACGTGAGTTGGACTTCATGTACAATTTTTTTTCTGTGAAATCAACCTTCCACGACATGTAAGCAGCTATTTGAAGCAGACAAAACCCTGCAGCTCCACCTCTTAACACCATAATGTTATAAATAGGCCTACAACAATGCTTTAGCCTTGGATGAGCCGACCTTGGAAATTAGCTGTGCAGTTAGCACCCATGCAACCTAACTGTTCTACCTTCTGCATGGAAATGCATCATACCCAGATGCCAGAATTTGCTAAACTTGGGACACCGTCTTTACTTGAAGAGGAGCATTAAAAATAATTGGATTACTTTTGTAAGGAGCAAATTTCTAAATGTGACACTGCAGGTGTTAGAAGCATCTCCAACCAGGGCTCCAACCAGCTCAGAGAGGCATGCACGGTGGACTTACAGGTCAGGTTAACAATCTCGCACTGTGGTTGCTGTAGATATGCATGTACTTAAGCGAGTAGCATCATGGTAAGTTTGTGAAAAAACAAACACACATCATGGAGGTTTAGATATCTATTCAGAGAAAAAGAGAACCAGGAGTGAGTACTGATTGATATGTGAAGAGCCAAATTTATAGATAGTCGACAATCATTGTCAACATACTCCTTATTTTTCCCCTGATAGTTTTACAATTTTCTTTACCAGCGACAGTCAGATGTACGCTGCCACAGGTTGTATAACTGGGTTGACCAAAAGCTTCTTCACTGTGGTACACACCATGCCGAAAACTCATCCACTCTGTTCGCAGAGGACGTTCAAACTATGAATGTTAAAGTTACAGAATTTAGGAATACTGATGGCTAAATGTCTGATAGGTGGAAAAAATATGTTTTAATAATTTTAGAACTAACAAGTTTGCTTTTTTCAGTTGAGCTGTCTGAGTTCTGTTGATCTGTGACCTTCGTTCAGAAGCTCCTAACAGGTCAAAGCGGACATCACTGCGCATTTTCTTGTGATTTTAAAACTCAAATGGAAAATACTTTACAACTGTTTCAATGAAGCAATCTGGCTGGGCGCTAAAGATGGGTTTTTTTAAGACGTGACCAACTTTTTCAAGGAAATTACAACAGGATTATTGCAAATTGCAAACTATTCCTTATTGAGAAAAAGAGCGTGACATAAGAAAATTTATCTTTAATTAAAATAATAGTTTCAAAGTTGTTTTAGTCAGCTCAGTCTAACCTTAAAGAGGAACTCCAAGCCGTCATTTGATGCGAAAACTGGCCTCCACAAAACATTATATAACTACTGTGAAGCAAGCATGGATTTACAGATATGGGTGTTTAAATATTGCAGTTATAGCAGCAAAATGGGGTCAGGAATAATTAGAGCACTTTCAAGCCTGCCAGGCGAAATGTATACACCGTGTCCCAACCCACAGGGCCGTTGTTTAGATTATGTAAGAACTGTTACTGCTACAGTCTATGCAAAGGCTCTCACCAGCCAAAGCAGTCTTGTCACACCAACAGGGTGAAAAATTAAACATGAGAGGGCGAAGCCTGGCCTACTTACACAGATAGAGATGGAGGTAAAAGAGCCCCCAGGGAGAGAATGAGGGGGGAAGCAGGATAACAAAAAAACAAATGACAGAAAGAGAGAGAAAGGGAAGGAAGAGGAGCACAAGAGCGACAGGACGTTATCAGACAGTATCTAGGCCACTTCTCAAAGTTTGTTACATAACCCTCTGTCTTTCCAGGTTAAATGTGAAACTGGGCTAATAGAGAAAACAAATAGATGATAGTCACAAGGATTTTAAGCTAAACGAAGAAAACAAGCCATGTTTGTCCGACTCCCTGGTCTTCGTCTGACTGCTTTTTTTTTTCTTCAAGGACAAGCTTACATGCAATGTTCAGGTTAAAGGGCTGAGATTTGAATTTAAGGACACTGTTGAGTCTTTTCATTGAAAATTACAAAGATTAAAGAAATCAAGCAGACAAACAAGAGATTATGTGGCCCATACCGAGCAGAGCTAACTATTTTGCAGTCCAATGTTCCACAGAATTAAACAATGACATAACTGTGTGCTTGTTCCCCACAGCAGATTCCAGAGGCTTGTGCCCCACCCCGGCCGTCCACCACTGAGCAGCAGGCTTCCTGCACGTATGCACTCTGCCAAAAACTCACGGACAAGGAGATAGCAACACGAGGAGAGGGGAACTGCTAAGCAAGGCCATCACGCAATAAACAACTTGATGGTAGAGTGAGGAGCAAAGTGAAGGGATTAACTGCACAACTGGCAACCCTAGTCATAGCACATAACTCATAGCATGCCTGAAGAGGGAAGGGTGAGGTGGTCGTGGTGGTTTTTTTTTGGGGGGGGGGTAGCTGTACTGGACATGCCTGCCTGTCTGTCTTTGCTAATATAATTCGGACCTCCGTCAGCTGAAGCATTGGCTTGCAGGAAGGGGTGTGTCTGTGTGAGAAGAAGGGAGGAGACATGAGGATCAGAGCCAGGATAACACGCCATCGATCAGACTAGAGAAAACACAAAGAAAAGCACTCCCTCACCCTTTATCATTACATAACTGGCACAGACACACAAACACTTGTACAGTATAAGCACACACAGGCTGGAGAGTGCATACGCTAACACGCCCACTGACTTTTACACTCACAAAACTGGGTCAGCTGTCTCTGGCTTCAGCTCATAAATCACACATGCTGTACAATACAGTATTTTAACCCATAGTGTGTGACTGCCAACATTATTCTTAATCAGTTTTATTTTATTTTTTTACAGCTTACTGTTATGTCAGAGCAGCAGTGTTCATCTCTAGGATATCCCTGGTCAGAGATACCGCTGTCAGTCTGAATTACTGAATGCAGCACCAGCACCGTGCCACCAGGGGTGTTTCATCTTTATTAAAGGCTTTCCATTTCATTGTGGTTTTTATTTGATTTTATTCTATTCACACTGACTGGGTGTGAAGGTAGTGGGATAGTTAGAGAATTCATTATAATGTTGTGCAGCGAACCTGCAGCCTTATGGTGATGGATTAACTATAATCTGAAAGCAGTTTCTAAAGAACTGAACTTCAGCGGATTGAGTGCGTCACCGAAACGGAGACATGGCCTGCATAGGACGCCACAGCAAAGAAAAGTAACTAAACAACAAAACTTTCATTTTAGGCATTTCTTTAGAAATGCTTGTGACAATAAATCAGAAGTGAAAACCTGTGAAAACTTTCATGTCTAACCACGTTGCTGCCTTTGTAGTGTTTTGATGTTCGCGCCCACATTTTCAGGATGCGCGCTGCCGTGTGAAGACGCCGTCTGTGTTTTGATAAGCGCTCCAAAAGCAAGGACAAGAGCGAAGAGGTGACGTCAGGGATGAAGTAACACTTGGTGATCAAGGCAAAGAGAGAATGGAGTGATAGTAACATAGGAGGAATGAGGATAGAGACAATCATTTGAGGGTCCCCTGTAGAGTTGGGTAAACATGTTTCTATGGAGACAAACTCTAGTGGAATGAGAGAGGAGCAGAGCGAGGTGGGGGTGGACAACACTGAAAAACAAGGTCATAGCGCTTTCCCTTCGCTCCTTCCGTTCTGCCACTTGGCGTCAACAAAGGGATGTTATGTAACAGCTATTTATACTTGCGCTCCCTTTTCCTCTCACCCTCCCTCTCACGTCAGGCAGCGCAGCATGTAAACCAAGTGGAGCTGCTGCACGGCTTTGCTTTCCTCCCCGCAACCTTTTCCCCTTCTTTAGTCTCTTCCCTTTTTTCCACAAATCAGCCACGTCTGTCAGAATTCCTTTCAGCCTGCGCTTTGAAGGGAAACGGAGCAGCGTGCCGTGTGGTTAGAGAGCAGATGGCTGACAAGTGAAATGTCACAAGTCGCCATGTCACAACACAATTTACAGCAGTGTGAGTTCTGCCACGGCTGTCGCAGAAAAGCTAAAACGTAGATAAAGAGGAGAGGGAATAAAAGGAGCTGGCAAAAGTAGAGTAGTTACATGCACCGCATCATATAACCCTGTTTTGACTAAAGTTAAAAGAGTCTCATGAAGTGTCAGTAAAGCGAATGCTTTTTAAAACCACTGCAACTATGTATGGAAAGACAATGCGTGAAATTAGGAAAAGTGGGAAATTTGATTCATATATTGGAAAAAGTACCTCTGAAACAGTTGGGAGTGGTCCATGTTTACCACCTTGTTGGACTAAACCTTCCTTTAACGCTCTGAAAGCATTTTCAAATCAACAATGAAATGTGAGAACAAAAGGTTTTGTGATTTAGTTTCATACTGGATTTCAACTCCGAAACAGTTTGGTGCCACCAATAGACTGTATATAAAAAGATGCACGGAGCCTCCATGATGTCACCCATAGGTTTCTGAAGAGCTGAATTGAAGTTCGGTGGGCGGTTCCTACCATCGCCATCTTGGCAGGGGCATGTGTGTCGTCTCGCCCGGAAAATACAAATATGGGCAAAGAGGTGGAGCTGAGAGGGGAGCTCTGAGCATGGTGGTGGATGATTGACATCGAGCGAACTCCGAGCTGGCTGTAGCTAAGAGCTAACTCAGCTAACTCGGAGCAGGCTAAAGCTAAGTCACGTTGTTAAACGGCTAAAAACCGCAGTTGTTCTACGTTCTTCTTACTTGAAGCGGGAGATCGGGTACCTGTCAGTCAAAAGGACACATCCCTTAATATGACGAATTTTGAGATTAATTTACTTTTAAACGGGCGAGTTAGAAAAAAAATTCACTCCCCCCACAGTTGTCATGAAGGTAAACCTGACCTATGAACCGAAAATGGATTTTTGTACCAGGCTGTAAACATGTTTATTTCTGCTGTGAAGTTGGTCTTTTTAACATGGGAGTCTATGGGGATTTGCTCTGTTTTGCAGTCAGCCCCTAGTGGATGAAGGGGGAACTGCAGATTTATGCACATCTGCATAGGCTTCACTTTTAACCACCGGAGGCTCCGTCTATCTTTCATATACAGTCTATGGTGCCACCTTAGTCATATTTCACATAACATAATGCACCACCAGTTTTAATGGGTATGTCTGGACCTCTAGGCAGGACAGTTCAGCATGGTGAGCTTCCCCTGTAATACAAGCAGAATGCGGTATGCATTTCCTCTCAGGAATCATGTTTGTCTTACAGCTGCCTGGGTGCCGGTAAAAAACCTGCATGCAATGTTTGTTTTCAGTCCTTTTACTTCTGTACAGAGATTTATTTATATTCGATTAGTTCTGCAATGATATTCTGTATTTTAAATAGTAAAAATCACCAAATTCTTTGCAACTACACAGAAACATTATCTTTAAAATATTGCAGTGTTTGCCCAAAAAAAAAGTCATAAAGGAGTGAAATTTCCCCATCTTTAATTTCATTACTCTCTGAGATGCTCCTTCAATACTCAGCTATGTTACTGACCTGTTGACAATTAACCTAAGTTATTGTAAGATGCTTGATCTGATTTTATATTATACATATACATCTACATAGCAAATCATGGCATGCCAATTTTCAAACAGGTTGTACTACTACTACTACTACTACTACTACTACTACTACTACTTGTTGAGTACTGATGTACTAGTTATGGATGAAAGCAAAGAAAACACGAGTGTGTGTAAGAAACTGAATAAGCATGCAGTCGAGTTCATTTGTGTGGTTTATTTTTGTGCACTATGTAGGCCAAGAGTAAACAGTTAACTGCATTACGTGAGGGGAAGTACCCGACACCCAACAGGTGTTCAGCTCGGCAGGTCAAATGAAGACTGTGTAGAAAACTAAGTTGGTGGCTCCCAGTAGAGAAGCTTGGCGTTTATTAAAGGCTTCACTTCCATTCAAACTGCTGACAGGTTTCAGAAAATGTTCCTGTAAATCAGAGAAAACATTTTTCTTTTTTACACTGTGTGGTACTTTTCTAGCTCTGCTGGACACTTTTTCCTGCAGAGAAGCTTCCTTTTCCAGAGCAAACATAAGACTGCAAGGTTGAGAAGACCTCCCGTTTTTTCCTCAGTCCCCTCTGTGTTTCCTCGTACCTCCACCCGTTCTCCCCACTGCCCCAGTTCCGGAGGCCCAGCATGACCCAGTTTGGGCCGGCAAGAGAACGCGAGGGAGCAAGGCTGGAATGTTTTGAAGGCTGAGACATTCCTCATTGTTCATTAACACAGGCCTTATGTAACACAGACAGATCACGTGACGTGGCTCTGCAGCAGCCGTGGGAAGCCAAAGCATTATCTCTACCTCACTGGCTTCCTCGCTCTAATCTGATTATGCAAGCCCCTTGCTTACACAACAACACGCAGACGGACACACAAAATGAAAATACGGCAAGATCCTCTGACTGGGCATCAGACAAAGAGGCATGACCTGCAGATGCAAACAGAGTGGCTAAGGTTGACCAAGACAAAGGGATAAAAACATATATTTACACAGCTCTGTAAGCTCCAAGTGAAAAAACCCCAGAATAATCTATAAAAAAAAAACTGATCTTCAAACCACTAATGTGATTTGCGGCTGGCTTGGTCTTTCCGCCATGATGACATAGTGAGATATATGAAGGGGGAACAGCTGCCTCTGTGATATACATGTGCAGCCTTTATGGCATACTGACCCAAATTCTACACATTGCCCTTTGATAAAAGCTTCCACCCATGACACAGCTCAATCCTTTCACTGTTCTTACTGAGGCAGATTATCCACCGCAAAGCTAAATGTTTACTCTTTACAATGAGATGATTTCACTTTGAAACTAGACAGCAGACGCAACAATACTCTGGATTTAACATTTATATGAGAGATATGTGCATGACTGACCTGGATGGTGGTGTTTCCACCCTCCAGGAGTGCAATAGCCAAGAGGATGCTTTCCTGGAAAACTCGGTCGCTTGTAGTGTTCATGATGAGGTCAATAACCAGATCAGAAGCTCCTTCTTTGTCCAGATGACACTGCACCTCTGTCAGGCTCATTTCTCCCCGAATCAGACCACCTGGGCCCCCCAACCCTGCATGAGTGGGGAACAATAACAAGTCAATGAGAATATAATACCAGCTTAAAGTTTAAAGTTTTTTTTGTTTTTTTTTCATGTATGATTCAAAGTATTTTCTGATTTACACTGCAGATACAGGATATGTCTTACTTCAGACGTTAAGAAAAGAAATGTCACTTAAATAATTTTACATATTCTTGATTATGCAGACACGATTTATCAAAACACATACGATTCATATCTTAAACGACTTAATGTTCTTTTAAACTCTATTTGTAGATTTATTCTTAAATGTCCATATCTAACTCATCATTGTGCGTTATTTGAAAAACTCAACTGGTTACATCCATCTAAGCAATTTTTAATTCCAGTAACTTCATCGTATTCGCTCAGAAGCACTTACTGTCTCACTCTGTCTATCCCACGAATCTATAAAGATGTGGGGCGCAGGTCATTTTAGTTCAAAGCTCCTTCAGACTGGAACAAGTTACCCACATACTTAAGATCCTTAACATCGTTTGGTTTACTTAAGTCCTCTTTATCTGTTCATCTTAAAACTCCTTGTCAATGTTTCTAGTTTTATTACATTATTCTGTGCGAGATTGAATAACATACTCCTTTTTGAAGTATTCATTTATTTATCATTGTATTTATTTATTTTTTGTTATCATTATTGTAATGATGTTCATCTGTAATCCCTAAGAATGTCATTACTTTATGTAGTGGGGAATCAAATGTAAGTAAACAAGAAGAAAGGAGAAGGCAAGAAAAAAAAAATTACTCAAAATAATGAGTAAACATAATTTATTCTCATATTGCTCTTTACATTACTGCCTTTTCACCCCCCCCCCCCCCCCAAATTCTGTGACATGTTCAATAATCACTGAATCGACATCCCCTGCTGTGTAATTTTTGTGTCTTACATCTGTACATGTAAAATATTTATCAAACTGTTTCCCTTTAACTTTTTTAAAGTCTACTGTAAAATATAAAACTGTTGGTGCAACGCTACAGAAAGCTCACATAACATTTCAAACAACAACCTACAATTAAATGAGGGAGAAATTATCTTATTCTGCTAATTACAAGTCACATATTCTTTATTTGGCCAAAACACACTCTCAGATGTCTGACTGAAACAGGTCATTAACTAATCCTCTTCCGCATAACTTTGCAGTTGTGTAAGTCGCTGAGCCCAACTTTGCCTGTAAACCCCCCTCTTGTGGCCCCTGCTTCAGGCTACATATGGAATTCTTGTCCTGGCTCTTGTTTCTGCAACAGGTGCAAAGCTGTATTCACAGGAAGTAACAACCCTTCTCCTAGCAACAGGAAGAAGTTTATCACAGATGGGAGGGGGAGACTTCCTGCGGCCTGGATATCTGACAGGGTGTCGGTGTACATGGAAAAGATGGTGAGCAGGGATCAAGTGTGATGGTTTCTGTTTTCATGTTACATAATACAAAAAATACAAAAAGACAATGATGTCACAGCCATATTTTAGCTTTGATGGCACTGTGACCTCAAAAGACCCAAACCATTTTGATCACAGGGTCAACACGGCAGCAGTGACAATAACAAGGTCTCTAAACGCATGAGCTCTTACTAATAATAGGTGTCATTAAAAATCTGCGGAACTGGCTGATAACATCATACATTTATCGTGCATGTTAAGAAAAAAAACAACAAATAGCTCAAATAAAAGGAGAACAGAGATGTATAGCATCTGTATTTTTAGTTCAGATAGTGACACGACCGCTACGCTATCATATCGTGATAAGAATGTTGCGCATTGCATGCTCAAAGGGCAGCTCACAGCACAACTCTGATTCATCAAGGCTCTGCAGACCAATATCATAGCAAAAATGCATCCATCCTATTGGTCAGAAGCCATTGTTTAACGCTTCAGTGTCACATCAAATCTATCACAAGTGCAGCAATCTGTGTTCTCATGTCTGCATCATTAAACTAAACTTGTTCTGCAGAAACAATATTTATTCATTTTTTTTTGTTCTGTGATGGAAATAAGCAACAACATTCTGTAGATCTCACCTGGTTGGTTTTTACTTGGTCCAACTGGACTGAGGTGTCCACTGCCAAATGACGTCAAACTGTCCCTCCGCCCACCACTCCGATAGTTGCCATAGTAACGGCTCACCAGAATCTGTCTCAGCGCCTCGCCCTACAAAGGAAAAAAAAAAAAAAAGGGGTGAAGGATGCAATGATGTGATGTCAGTGACAAGGAGAGAGAAGGTTGTGTAACACCAGGGATATCTTGTGCAGCTCCATTTTTAGTTGTGACTTTAAAACTCCCAAGTGTCAGAAAATCACAGCTCGCCACCTTTCATGGCCACATCCTTTTATAAGATGTTCTCTAGCAGTGGCATATCAGCTTTACGCTCTAAACATTTACGCTTTTCCTAAAGTTAAACAGGAAGTCCTTTGAGGTGCACTGTAAAGTTTTTGCATTTCGCAACCCACACGACGGCTGTTTCCGCAGTGACACCGTTTAGTGACAATGTGAGGTCCCGGTTTTCACTTAGGTAGACCTGGGGGGCAGCCCTCCCACACTGTGACTCATCCACTGTTAAGCAGTCGACGGCACGACTTTGCTGTTGTTATGGCAACTGCAGCCCAGAGCTACCTGACAGACCTCCCATGGGATAAAGTGAGGAAAATGAAAGGGATGGGTGATTTTGTGTTTTTGTGTCATTATGTGCAAATTATTGTCAGCTGTGGGTGGTCCTTGAAAGATGGCAGGAAAATTATGTAAGCTCTGCTGTCGTAGTTATGCTCCAGCGGTCAGGATTAGTTTATGTAGGTGGTGTGAAGAACGCTGCTCTCATCTTTTATTGGCAGACTAATCAGCTGTAAGCGTTTTTCATAACAGCAACGCACAATCGGATGAAGTCAGAGCAACATTCCCCTTTCTCACTACAGAACGGACTCTTTTGAGCTTTAAAATCTTTATGGGAATATTTTTAAGAATATTCCCAAATCTGTTCATGCAATCTTAGTCTGAATTGAGGATTACCATAAACTGCTGAGGATACTGGTGCTTCATAACGGATCGTTTTAGACAAACAAACATTTTCTTTGTTGAATTTTTTTTTTTTTAAAAGGGGGGGATTTAGAAAATGAAGAGAGTAATGACACGGGTGCAACAGATGTTTTGGTGTAACAGATGCAGGGGGTTAGTTGTGGTTGAGGACTGAATGAAACTGTAAAATGATGTTATGTTGTCAGTGGTATTACATAACAAAATCCATTTAATATGAACAATCAGTGGTCTGCAAAGTTACTGCATTGTCATCAGAAATAATAGAGAGAGAAATAGCTTTTTTTTTTCTTTGAATCATTATTCTTTGATACAAAAGCTCAGTGATTAATTAGCTGGATCTTATTTTAAACACTAAAGGAGAGAATCAGAAATATTAACAGTCATATTGCATCTGTCTAGTGATGGAGTTGTTAGTTAAGCTGCCATGCTGTTTAAAAGGTACCTACCCTCTTCTGGTCCGCCAACAGTTTCTCAGGCGGGTTCTGATCCAGATGCTGGGTGTAGTGAGTCATGTGAGCACAGTAATACAAAACCACAGTTAGTATTCATGCAGCAATGTAAGGTGAATTACTACATCTTGTACCAATATAGCCATGCAAAGCTCTGCTCAGCAAAAGTTGCCATGCTTTTTACTTTGGAGCCAGAAACCAAGGAAACCTTTTCCCTTTGGAGGGTTTGGAGCTAAAGCAGGAGTTGTTTTGTTAAATAAAATGAATTATGTGGTATGATTGTTCCATTTTTACTTCAATTCCAATAACTACAGATGATTTTTTAACACTTAAAGCTACAAGTATGTGGATGTTTGAGCTCTCATTAGTGTACATGCAAAACATAACACAAAGCAGAATGCTTAAAGTTACTGCACATATATCCATGAATTACAGAAAGGAGAAACACAAAAAGCATCACCTTGTTAATATTTAGAAAATAATCTATTCCAGGCATGATTGCGTGAAATGCCCAGCACATACTGCACCGATTATTTGATGCTAGCTTCCAAAATTACGCTAAAAAAGTCTAAGTCTGTTTAGTTTTTTTTAAACTTGCGAGGCATTTCTTTCTTCAGATTTACTCAGGGTTTTCTGTTATGAAATGTCTGAGGCTAATGGGAAAATTTCTCTTAGTTACCAACCAGGAAACATGAGCGCCCGAATCCTGGAAGGCATTCTTGAGTTGTTACGCTGTCACTGAAGGTATTTTCTTTGTCGATACAAATGACTCTGTTACTTGCACACCAGCTTGTATCTTCCTCGTGCCTGTGGGGCTTTTTCTTGCAGGTATTTTTGAGTCTCATCACCTCCTTCCACAGCAGCCAGCTCCACCTCAGTCTCAGTGTCAGCTCTCAGCTTTCAGTCAGAACTTATGCAAGTTTCTGTGTGAACTAAGGTTGAAATGATGTAAGCTCATTGAATTACTTTTCTGTCATAGCACTTATATAATTATCTTATCTAACACTGACCGGTAGATGTGAACCTAGAGCCAGAAGCTAGTCCGCTTAGGTTATGATAAAAATGAAAAGCATGGGGAACTGGTTAGCTTGGTTTTGTCTAAAAAACAAACAAACAAATCAAAGAGTGAAACCTCTTAAAAGGACATCTAAAATCCATTGATTAAAAATAAAGTCATGGTTTGTCAGGCTGAACTCAAACAATGATGCTCAAATGATGAAACATATTCTTCATTTAGTGAACACTCATGCAGACCATTACACATTAGTCTAAAACAACTAATAAGACATTTTTGAAGATTTTTTTTTCTGAATTGTTTTTCCAGACTGTTATTTTTTTGTGGTTTATAGGCAGTAACACGCAGCAGGAATTCTTACCACAAAAACCTGCAACTTGTACCTAAAACACATCCCTTTGATTAAACCAGTGACTCATGCTGAAAACGCCACTGGAATACATAACTTTACATGTCATAAAAATTAATCATATGTTGGAAACATCAAAAGATAGAAAGACCACATAAGCAGTAACCTGTTTGTGCACCAAATTCATTTAAACCGATAGACATAAAAATGCAAACTATTTAAAGAAAAAAAAAGAGAGAAAGAAAAAAACAATGCTGTTAAGATTTTTGCCTGGAAACTTGAGTGACAAAGAAATTTTGGAGAAACATAAAAGCAAGTCAGCAAGTTTGCCAAATGTCAAATCCTTCTTTTACTATTTGAAACAAACACCTAAACTGAGCAAAAACTGAAATCACACGACAACTATCAGCTAAAGTCATCAATGAGTAATCACAAGGTGACAACTTCTCAGTTTGAGCCACATTGTCAGTAACATGAAACACAAAGCAGATTCATCAAATTTTAATTTCATCAAATATAGATATGTTGCTTCCCAAATGCAATGTCTTCTTTTCTTTAAACAATTACCAGAACAATCAGAATTTGACACTATGTCAACTTTTATAAAGTACCCGTACATAAAGTGTGTATTCATGAAGGGAAAATGAAACTGGTTTTAAAAAAAAACAACTTAAAAGTGCCGTTCCACATTCAATGTTATGTAAAAGAACATGTTAGGAGGGGCAGAAAAGGGGGGAGAGGGGTGATAGAGTTAGAGTTACATAATCACTCCAAAAGAAACCAGGCCAATGAACCAATGACACAGAGCTGCTTACAGTAGCCATCTGTCACCAAAAACACACACTGGGCGAGAGACAGAGAGAAAGCGGGAAAGCGAGAGAAAAGCAAACACACTGTGAGGACATTTCTGTTGTCTGATAGTTGAGATAGCATTACTGTAAGAAGGAGCAAAGAGCAGAACGTACAGTATGCATGCAGTTTCGATAAGGCTTGCACACTGATATGTACTGACATAAAACACCAATGTAACTTGATTAGACTCCAATATGAGAACAGTTTGCTAGAAACTCAACCACAGCTACAACAAACGACTGTGCCTGAAAAAAATTAAACGGGTACAATCTAATAATCTAACTGGGCGGCGAAAGAGGCAGGAGGTGCTTGTAAGTTAATAAGCAAACTACATAAGAGGCAAGAAATGACACACAAAAAGAGGAAAGGAAAAACAGCTCTGTTTGAGCAACAGATGTTCCCTAAAAACAGCCATCATTTCAGGCCTTCAGTGTCAGAACATTCAGTTTAGTTGAGATCACTCTGGTCTAGCTTTGGTTGACAGACTTGTCCTGATTTTTGGGTAAGCGTGGGCCAAGGATTCTCATATTAATCCCCATTCTAACTGTAAAAGCCTAGTGTTGGCCCTATACTGCATTTAGGCTGATTTAAAGCACTACATGTCTTCTGGTCATTTTCTGGCCAAACATTTTGGCTATCTGGGTACAAAGCAAGTTAAACGTGGCTTTTTTTTTTTTTTTTTTTTTTTTTGTAAATCAATAAATCTCCTTGGATTTGTGTAGATGCATCACAATTCTTCTTGTTTTATATGCCTATTGAGTGCTTTCCATTACTATGCCAATGATTTGTGTGGAACTAAACCTTCTGTAAGTACTCAAACAAGACATGCAAAAAGACTTGCATTCAGATTAGAAAAGAACTGCATTTGTTGAAACTAATTTTAATCAGAGGCAAACCAAGGCTCCACCGATACCACCGAAGCCGATACCAGCCAAAAAAAGCCACGCTGACTCATTTCTTGTAAAACTCATTGGTGGCACACCCAGCATCGATCTCAAAGCTTCACATCTGCAAACCAAACAGTGTGCTACTTAAGAGTTCGCAATAAGCACAACTGTTTTCAACAATAATGTGATTACAAAGCTCATTTCTGGCCCTCAAATGGCCAGCGACTGTCTATCAGAAACAGGTAACAGCTACAAGAGATGGGTGCATTTGTTGTTCTTTGTGTGGGTGGAGGTGCTACAGCAGAATAAAAGACTGAGGAAGAGAAAGTGAGAGCATGAATGAAGAAAGGGAAAACACAGAACATGCTGACGTGAATTCTTTAGAATACCAAAAATTCACATGATGTTATTTAAGATTATGGTATTTTAAGGTTTTTTTTTTAAAGTTACAAATGTTCCATTATAAACATTACTTGTGAGTTCATGCACTATTGATCGTGGTGCATGTTTCAATGCACGGTTTCTCAGGGGTGGAGAAAGCCCAGATCAGAACAAAAAGCTTTTAACTTTTTTTTTTACTAAAAGCAATTAAAAGTGCTTCTGACAATCCCAACATAGAGGGAGCAGAGCTCAGCAAGAGGTTGAGGGCGACGCGCTCAGTCCTGACACACTGGAGGATCAGCATCTTTCACAAGTCCTCATCATGACCACATCAAACCACAAAGCAATATGTTGATCAGAGGAGATCTCTGGAGCTAATCACCCCCAACTCAACCACAAAGACCGCAGGGTAACCCCTCACTGCTGCCACATCCACCCCAGCTACAGTGAATTTCACCAAACTGGAATCTCCCCAGGGCAAACCCCCGATCGGTCTTACACTTCTCTGTTCAACGCAAAAGGAAATAAATTTGTACGCACACACACAAACCCACAAAGAGTTCATTCTACTTTGCGTCTTGTGAACGTGTGTGTGTGTGTGTGTGTGTGTGTGTGTGTGTGTGTGTGTCTCCGCAGGCGGAGACTGAGTCATGTTTAAACCAGTGGCGAATGACACGAAAACTGGGGTTTACCACTTGAGTGGCTGTTATGTACAGACAGAAAAGCAGACAAAATTAAAATCCTGTGGTCTCTCATTTTCATTGCAGCTGACCTACTTCTAAAACCAGAGCTGTAAAATAAGTTCTGCTCTTGTCCAGAGACGGAACAGCCCTGCTGCGAAGGAGGGAGGTTGAGTGGGTTAAATAAATAACAAAAGCAACAGCCTGAAAATGTTTAAAATAAATATCATTAAGTCTTTTCACTGTAAAAGATGTAACATGAAGCAACGAGGGTTGATGCACATCTCACATCTAACAGACGGTTTGCGTAACTCTCTTGATGAGACCACCCAGCCATGAAGCCAGGTGAAAAGGGCAGGCTGAGACTAAGTGCCACACTGTGTATCCTGAACTCCTCTGGCTCTTACATAACTCACACAGTCAAAGAGCAGCAAATTTAGCAGATAATCACCTCCCTGACATTTAGCAAGGGGGTGGGTATCCACTCTTTAGGGAGGTCAAAAATGCATTTCAACTTATCTATGTTTCTATTTCTATATTTTTTAAAGACGTCTCCGAAATATATTGTAAAATATAACCACATCATGTGACCACACTAACCCATGCTTCCTGTTAAAGTGGCATAGGTGGTCATCCTTTTCCTCTTAAATTACACATTAGTAACGTTCATTTCACATCTACTGAAACATTCATGGCAGGATTCAGAGTTTACACTATGTTTGCATCTGCAGGACAAAGAAGTGGAAGTGGGGAGTATTATAAGTAATTTAGAGTACTATAATGTAAAAGTGGGCAAAAGAGGAAAATGTGAGAAGAAATAAGAGGAAAAACACAGGTTTCTACTGAACTACCAGTCTTACACCAATGGCTGCTTTTCATGTGCAGACAGACAGAAACAACACAAAACTCACGCCAACATCCTGCCAACCTTCCCACCCTCTTGTTCAAAAACTGTATTTACACACACACACACACACAGGTGTGTACACATATTAGCATGCACACACGCATGTGGGTGGGTAACAGCTCCACCACACTTTGATTGTCAATTACTGTTGAAGGTCGCGCATCAGTGGCAGGGCTGAGTTCCAGGAAAAAAAAAACCTGGCTCTTATGTAACGCCAGCCAGGAGCTGGCAGAGACCCAAGAATCGTGCAGCTTGCAGGCAAGAAAAACTAGGACACAGCCTCAATGACTGCCACAGCCCTTCACATTCATAAATACACAGATGCTGTGGGTGCACACAGTCACAGTGCCCCCTATGGGTGCATAAAGGACGCGCAGGGGAAACACCCTATGCAAAACGGAGCTCATGATAAAATACCTGCAGGAACAGGGAAGTAAGAGGAAGTAACTTGGCCGTCATGGTTTTCCTATCTTTACTCTAAGTTCTGCAAACCAGACAGAGAGACTATGAGGTGGTGCAGTTTTGAATCTATGTATTAAAAT
Organism: Telmatherina bonti; assembly: GCF_933228915.1. Classification (NCBI taxonomy): domain Eukaryota; kingdom Metazoa; phylum Chordata; class Actinopteri; order Atheriniformes; family Telmatherinidae; genus Telmatherina; species Telmatherina bonti. The sequence continues at coordinate 33,205,980 of NC_136624.1, forward strand.
TTGAAGTTACGAGTTAAAGTTCATTAATGATTTTTTCTTGCCTTTAAAAGTAATACGAGTCAGGCGATTATTACATGTTTAAATAGGATCCCTGCTTTTTTAGGCCAGATATATGCGTACTTTTGAGAACACATTTGTACATGTATGGTAGACCTTGAACTATCCCAGTAGCGGCTAGACAAAGAGTGCCTATCTGTTACTAATAAAGGAGCCTTCTTGTCTTGGACAAAACCTAAGCCAAAAGACAGAAGCAGCATATGCACTTTAAAATTGAATAACTTGCACCATCTTTAGCAGCAACAATAGTATGATTTTATTAGTTTTCCACATCCCTGTGGAGGGATTTTGACCCCACTCTTCTTTTTCACTATTTACACAAATCTCTCTTATGGTTCTGCTGTTGGATCCAGTTAACTTTGTCCTGGTGTAAACCCTTTCTCCACTACACACATGGACACACATAGAATGTGTTTTTTCCTCTATAAAACATGCAGAACTGCAATTCTGTTCAGGCTATCATAACAATAAATACATTTTATCTGAGCGGTTAGAAATGGAAAAGGATTATTTAAATGAAAATTCAGTGAATATGAAGATTAAGAGACTTGGTATACAAATAAAAGTTGACGTTTTCTTTTTTCTTTTTCCAAAGAGGCCCCAAAAGAAAACACAACTGAGAAAAAAAAGCCTTGAATAAGTGAATAAGAACATCCGGATCCATAAGAACATTCTATTCCAACGTTTCTGATCTGCTTTTACACACTTGATCCGTTTTTAGCTTGACTTATTATTAAAATCTGAAACAGTTTTCCCAAATAACTCTCTCTTCGTGTACAACTTGGCAAAAAACTTAAAAATGAAAATGTTCTGTGTCAGGATAGTGAGCAGACACAAATGCAGCTCTGGCACTTGGCCCAGCTGGCCGGTGAGTCACCATGGAGCTTGGAAAAACCCAGATTTATTGGGAAGCACGGAGTCAGACAGCACACGTGTACCTCCCTCTTTTTCATCTCTGTCAGTTGATCAGCACACAGTTTTATTGCAGACAATGTAGCAGGTGTTAAAGGCAGAATTAGTCTGGCCTTGTTTGCCACCAGCTGTGCCCAGAGCCCCTGCTAACTACAACACCGCCACAGCAGCTGCTACGATGCACTTACAGAGCAACAAAAGCTGTTACACAGACAAAACACAAAGAAACCGAGCAGCGGCAAGGACATGTGTAAAAGAAAGAAAAAAAACCTTAGGAATATCCATTTCATCATCATCAAAGGCCCTGAACTGAAAGAAAACAGAAGGTTTAAGGGGTTAGATAACAACACAGGAAGGAGGAAGTTAAAGGTCAATGATACAGCATGACATGTTAGTTATGGTAAGTGTGTTAGAACTGTAGAGAAACTCCAGCAACACAGAAGAACGGTGCTTGTGGAGGATATTAACCAAAGTTAAAAAAATAAATAAAGCATTTTAGAGGTGGCAGTGACTGGAAAATGTTCCAACTACAAAAGTAAAACAGCAGCAGCCAGTTTCCTTTAAATAAACGAGAGCTTGTGGATATGCAGCCTGATGATCCAAAATCCTCTACAAGTGGCTTCAAAGCCACATGAAAGCACATGTTAGGACAACTCGACATATTCTAAATAATTTCTTTTTGTTTCATTTTAAAAAATTTTGTATGAACACTTGCATGATGACAATTTCTGTTCAGTTTAGGAACTGATGGAACCTTAAACATAAGAAATAAAACCAAATGGGATGTTATAATATTGTGTTAAATGCTAAGCTCAACAACATTCTTTTACACATAATTACTGAAAAGTTGGCTAATATAATATTATTAAATAATATTAACAATAATAGTCATGATAATAATCGGAATTATATTATAATATATTATTACTAATAATAGTCAAAATATACATAAAAAACCCTGAAAAGTATATCTTAAAACTGTGCACAGCTATATGGTTTATATATACCATGCATGTCTTTTACAGGATGTGCTACCTTCTCTCCGTATCCTCTGTCCTTGGTCATCATCTCCCGGAGAGTTTGCAGAACTTTGATGCAAAGTCTCTCCTCATTTTCCTCCAGCAGCTGCTTGGTGTGTTTGATCAACCTGCACATGCACACCAGTCCTTAAGACTTTTCATTCAGAAATCAAATTGTTAATAAAAAAACAATACCTGCATTACTTACTTGCATATAAAGCCTCCGCTCTCACACTTCTTGCGCGGGTCAGTATTTTCAGGGAAGAGCAGTTCGGGCCGATGCAGAACATCCACCAGAACTGACAGCTCGGCTTGGACCAGTGGACGCAAGCGGTCCTCAAGAGCTGACACAATGTCCTTCATGAGCCAAAAAAATGGAAAAGAAAAAACATCCTTAAAGCTTTGGTAGGTAAGATTGCTCAGAGACATTTTCTTTTTATACTGGGTGAAGTGGTTCCTCATCCTGATAGTAGTTTACACATTTTTTAATCATGAACAATAAGAAATATAGTTAGACACTTAGTTTACTGTAAATCTGTAAAAACTCTGGCCAATCCAAATGTTTGGACTGAAATGGAGTTTTTCATTTCTTATAAAAAAGACTTGGATCATGCAAGGAGCAAAACAAGAGGGGGAGGAGTCAAGACAGGGGACCACTTTCACATCTTGCTAGCTCCCCAATATCACCTACCCCAGCTTTAATATTAATAGAACTTGCATAAATAAATTGACACAAACTAACTGTACCTGCAGTCTTTCAATGATGTTTCTGTAGTCCCGCGACGTGGTCACCACAGATTCTCTGCGAGCAGCGTTGCGAACAGTGAGTCTCCAGCTCATCGCTGTCTTCTGCACGATGTTATTGGATTTCACAAACAGGCTATTCACCTGGTTGTCCAGGTCTACAGGGATGGCTATTGCTCTGCTTTTCGCTGAAGGCCACACAGAAGACAGCCAGTTAGAACTGATTTATAGTTTCAAACTAGGAAATACAAGCAAGACAGATGGAGATCTTACCAACATCAGAGAGCACTTTGATACAGTTCTCAACAAATCCCTTCTGGATTGGGATCAACCAATGGCAGTGGTAGACCCTAAACACTCCCTGCAGCAGCTGCACAAAGACGGGCTGCCTGGTCTGAGAGGAGGATCCAGGAGATAACAGAGAGCAATTTCACATAATCATTTTCCTTTTAGGTAGAAATCATGTGTCTAGTCTTGAAATGGAAGGGTTCCCAGCATGAAAGATACCAGTCTCTTCTCTATTGCACCAACAACTTGGACCCCACCTCCTAAAGCAGTGCTGCAGTCATGTGAAAAAGAAAGTACACCCTCTAAGGTTGCATCAAGGTGTATTAAGAAGGTATTTGGATTTTATCAGGTCTTAAAATAAAATCAATGCAAATGAAAATGAAGAACAAAACATGTTACACCAACATGTTTTTATTTATTAAAAAGAAAGAAAAAAGCCAAAGCTGAGTGTGCAAAACTGTGTATACCTTACAATTTAGTGGCTTGTAGAAATATTTTATTTTATTTTTTTTTATCATCACATCAGTCTCTGTGAATACTGTGGAGGAATTTTGGTCCATTGTTCTTTGCAAAGTTGCTTCAGTCCATTGAGGTCTCTGGACATTTGCTCTCTGATGTCCCTGCCATCAACATCTTTAATGTCTGAGCTTTGACTGGTTCATTGAAACACCTTAATGCTTTTTTTTTTTACCCCCCATCGTTCTGTGGAAAATTTGCTGATGTGCATGAGAGCACATTTGGCTTTAAAACACAGAGTTCATGGCTGAGTCGATGGCTGCAATGTGTCCAGTCCCAGGGCTGCAAAACAAGCCCAAATAATAAAAATAAAATAGATGTCAGTGCTTGAGAGGTGATTATTTTTCACTCAACATGGCTTTATGAATTGTGACTAAAAGTTTCCATTTTATTGGCGAGCCATCCAGGGTGCACGCTGCCTCTCGCCTGCTAACTGCTGAGACAGGCTCCAGCTTCCCCAGGACCTTTAATTTGACTAAGCAGTACAGAAAATGGATGAATGACCATGAATATCTTAAAGTTAGTTTAGATACAAGCCGTGTTTCATGTATGTGAGAAGAAGAACCTTTTCCTGGTAACTCTTCCGGATAAGTTTGTTTGTGACAGAACAGTTAGACAAAGACTGAACTTTTACACTAAACATGCCAGCTGCAGCCTGCAGACACAGATGTAGCTCTTGAGCAGTGGTGTAGTGGTCCCTCAAGAAGTGGGTTTACTTTCAATTTTTTGCCCTTTATGGGAAAAAAAAAAAAAAACCAAAAAAAAAAAAAAACAGAATAAAAGTAGCCCAGAAAACGCAGTTTCAGAAACAGTGACATGTAGGACTACTCTACATAAATCCATCAGTATATGTGCTCATCGTCACATCATTTCTGCTCTTTGGTTTCAGTGAGTACGAGTTATGGAATAACTAAACCAGTACTGGCATACAGTCTGGGGAGACACAGGCTCATAGACATATAAATCTGTATATAATCTGTCTATGCAGGCTGAAGTTAACGCAGCTGATGGCTAACAGTGTAGCATACTGGTAACCTTATCTGAGCTGCTGGGCGACGTAGGTACATGTGTAGGGATGTTTGTAATTTTGAAAGCAGCATCACAAAGGGGGTTTAGAAGTGGGTATACTCAATTCTGACTGAAAAAGAAGTGGGTATGCTCTGCATACCCGTGTATACCCTGGACTACACCACTGCTCTGGAGTTCATTTCAGTGCTGCAGTGAAGTTGCTGGTATGCCTAGCTTTGGAAAGAAAGTTTTTACTAGTGCATAATGTTTTCACTATAGAATGATGCACCATCTTTCCTCCTTGACACTGAACACACATCTGAATGTTTGACAGAACAAAACTAGCAAAACTTCTGCTTTTGCAGATTTGCTCACAATTGAGGATGAATTAAAAGCAGCAAGGATCTACTTAGTTTTACACACACTGCTTCTGGCTTTTTTTTTTTGTAAATAATGACACTTTAACATGTGGTGCAGCTCTGCATCAATGTTTTTCTTTTTAAGGCCAAGAAAGAACCAGAAGATTTTTTATTATAAGTCCTGTATTGTAAAACCATAGAACTACAGGAAATGTACTGTCTTTTTCATGACTGTTAATGCAAGCTGGAGTGACAAAAACTGTAATAAGACCAGCATGCCGACTCAGTGATGCTGCTGGAAACCCATCAGTCCCAGACGTTTACCCAAATCTCACCACGTAGAAATCTACAATATGACTCTTGTTTGACAGAAAACTCACACAAACACCAGATATACTGTTAATAACAGGGTCAACATCCCAGGAAAATGTAGAACACCAAACTCTGTTTCCCTGATAAACAAAAATGGCAAAAATACCTGAAATATTTTCCTCAGCAGAGGAGCCTGGAGCACAGAAGCAGCAAAGAAATAAAATACAGATAAAAAGCAAAACAAACACAAAAAAAAAAAGAATGAAACACAGACATTTATATCGGCAAAACTATGCAGTATTGTTAACCTGTGTGCTACTTATGCTACTTTATAATGGACCAAATATTAGGAAAACGGCTTTAAAAAAAAAAAAAAAAAAAAGTTCAAGATCTGGATCAAAACTGCTCCTTAAGTAGAATCCTCATAGCTGAGTGATGGCATTTTTTATATTAATAAATAACAAAAGATTAAAAAAGACTGAGGGAAAAATAGGTATTAAATTTATGTGTAGCAGATCTATCTATGAACTATTTAAAGTTTGCTTCCATCTTATCAGGACTCAACCACCTTAATCTTTATTGTTTTTTTGTAGACAATAAGCTCTATAGGATCATACACTCGTGGGACATTCCACATTGCACTGATGTGAATCGAAGTGTGAGCAATCGGTGACTTCAGCACTATTAAAAGCACTTTATGTGAAAAGCTAATCTAATCGACAGACTCCTGCATTAGGGACTTTTCCTGGTCATGGAGTCATGAGGCAGCTATTAAGCAGCATATTCCACTGGTACTTACATTCCTCTCATGACCACAAATATGCTAATTGAAAAGTTGAAAAGCCCAAATAAAATAATCAGAAATAAAAATAAAAGGACATTACATGATTCTCCTAAAAGATAAAAATGGAAATACAAGAGACAAGCATGTTTTAGAAGAGAAACATTTTCATGTTAACAATCCCATGTCTGTTTCATGTCTCTCTTAGAAAGGCACCAACATGAGCCACTACCTCCCACATTTACAATCAGAGTAAATGAAAACTCAAAATGTGTTAATAAAACAGGATAAATATGTCAAAGTATTTTGTTGAGATGTGTGTTAAATGTAACTTATCACATGTATTTTATGATGCATATATGCTGAAATTCAGAAGTAGCCATTCTGCATGTTCCTTAAAGTAATCAAAGCAAATGTAAATATGAACATTTCTTTTAACAAAGTAGTAAATTATTCTTATATGTTTATGCACTTTAAGTCACTGGTCTTGCTAGCTTGCAGGTGACTAAGCTATATGCACATGCAATGATGAAAAAAGTTGCTGAATTAAATCTAGCATGATGTTCACAAACATTTCACTCATATAAAGTCATAAGCTGTTGCCCAGTTGTGTTCAGCTGCATGATGTAACATAGGTACCTGCAGGCTTGTACTCTGATCAGAAAAAGGTGAACTGAAGAAGGTGGTTACGATGCTCATGACTGTCTCGGTCACGTAGCGCTCCAGAATGGCGTCTGCATGCTTGCGGTCGCTTGTATTGTTGCACACCTTAGCACAACAACAAGAACGATGATCAGTTCTACAATGTATACTTAAACAATTTTTCATCTGTAAAGCAAAAATGGTGCTCCTCACCCTGCAAATGTCAACTAGGAAGTTGTCAAAGAGTTTCCACATGTGGTTGGACGTGTATATCTCCTTCATCTCCACCTCAGTGTCCACATAGCAGTGGTTCAAAAAGTTGATATAGGCGATCTTCACCTGGAAGATTCAAGTTCATTCAAAGCTTAGCTCAAATGCAACAAAGCATAATTTGGGTTAACATTTCTATTTCCAGACACATCACAGCTGTCACTTGGTTGAGGATGTTATTAACATGTTATTAATGTTTCCTTATAAAGGCTATTATGAATTGACTTTCATTATGTTTTCTTTTTCCTGTCTAAAGCGCCTTGTGATGGCATTGCCGTGATTTGACGCTATATAAAAAAAGTTGAATTGAATTGAATTAAAGCACATCAGAATAAAGCTTTGACTCCAGCTGAATGCCCTGCTATACTGTGTCTCAGAGTCTCAAGCTGTCAGTTCACCTCTACCAGAGGCTCAGCTCACCTCAGGGATACAATCTTCATGGGTCACCACCCGCACTATATCATCTAATGGTAACAAGGAGTTACACTTTATCTCTGTATAGACATTCTTGCCCTCGGTGCAGACAGCCAAAAGCTCCACCAGGTGTATGTGGTACATCAGTGGGCTATTCTCATCCATGCGATCACGCTCCGATCGCATCATCTGGACCAGAGTCTGGAAGGAAGCTCGATCATTGTAGAAGACCAGAACATCTTCTCCAGCATTCACCAGCTGTGAAGAGAAGCACATTTTTCATTAGGTGAAATAGAAGGTGTCGTATGTGTTGCATAACCGTGACACATTTGAAAGGAACAGTTTGGAAACCAAGCACGACCTCTGCCATGACGATGTCCTGACACTTTTTAATGAACTTATTCTCTGCTTTGACAATAGTCTGTAAGAACTTTAGGTACTGCACGTTGCGGCCGTGTGTTTCAATGCAGTGGACAAAATGCTGAACCACGCGCTCGTTGATCTCGCTGCAAAGCTGGAAGTTGTTCATGAAGATATGCTGCATGGTGATGGCTTCTAAAATCTGAACGGATGAAAGAAAAGACAGGAGATTCAGAGTGGTGAGGTTTCTCTAGAGTCTAATTGAGTAGGTTTCTGCAGTAATGGTGTGTATGAAAGAGGACATCTCACCCCTGGATTGAGGAAAAGATTGATGTGCTTGTGGAGCAGGGCTTGATTCTGCTGGTTTCCTGCACAAAAGTTCTGCAGAAATTGATGAGCTAGCTTCATGATGTCCTGCATGCGCAAATCTTCTCCCTGGAGGAGAAAACAACCTAGATGAGGGTTTATTCACATACTGTGGTGTATAAGTCTTCAGCTAACCCGGATTTCTGTAAACAGTCCAGGAAAAAACTGATTTCTACATCTCTTATGAGGTTGTAAGTCAATATTTGGTCTTTATTCTTCAATGTACATATGAACTGAAAATGTGTGAAAAAGCAGCCAATGCCCAAAGATAAGCCTGCAATGAGCCTCAGAAAGAACTCCTGCGCAAGACCAAGTTAAAAATATTACGCGAGAGACTGCAATCTGTGTGCAAACATGTAAAAACAAAAACAAGTCACCAAGGTCCTCTATACCTTTTCATAGGGGATCTGTAGTAGCTCAAGAACCACAGTGTGAGCCCCCATATTCCTCAGAAGCCTCTGCTGCTGTTTCCTGCTCTTCCTGCCTGACAGACCCTCTTGGACACAAAGCCTGCTGAGACGCAGCAAGATCTAAGAGGAAATCATGAGCAGAGAAAAGGGAAAATAATGGACCGTCAGAGGATTAGATACTGACCAACCAAACACATTTACAAAAGAAAAAAGAGGTCATTTACAACCTTTGTACTGATACCATTAGCATTGATAGTAAAGATTACCTCCTTTACCACCCTGTAGTTGTAACTGCTTGTACTTTCAGCTTTCTTTGGTTTGTCTGCAGCTTCTGAGTCCCCCTGCAGTCCACAACATAAAGAGTTAGACTAAAAAGCTCTACATAGTGCACAATGCAGTTGCAGGCCATTCCATGAGTACGTCAGGATGCAAAACATAATGCACCTTTTTATGTTCTGGCTCAGAAACAAGTGCTTCCCCTGCATCCATGCCCTCATCTGGCCCCTGTCTCTTATACACCCAGAGCTCAGACTTCTCAACAATAGAGCGCAGCTGATCCAGGTCTGACTTTATTTGCTTGTAATTGTCCACATCTTGGCTAGTGACCAGCAGCTGTACCTGTTAGGACACAAAGGGGTTGCAATGTAAGATTAAATTTATAAAACCCTGACAGGTAATAACCACGTAACCTCCTTAAAAATGCCTCTTTTCATGTACTTATTTATATGTACAAAAACAAGATGGCTGAGCATAAAAGAGCATCTAAGTTTCTTTCAATATACAGTATATATATATATATATATATATATATATATATATATATATACATATATATAAATATATATATACAGTATATATATATATATATATATATACATATATATACATATATACATATACATATATATACATATATATACATATACATATATATATATACACATATATATATATATGTATACATATACATATATATATATACACATATACATATATATATATACATATACATATATATACATATACATATATATATATATATATACATATACATATATATATATACATATACATATATATATATATACATATATATATATATACATATACATATATATATATATATATATATATATATATATATATATATATATATATATATATATATATATATATATATATATATATGTATATATAATTATTGTACTGTAATGTTTTCTATTTATCGGTTGTAGATGTTTGTTAAAGACGCTTAGCTTGCATACCTGCTTAAATGCCTGCAGAACTTCCTGTCTCTGGCTGAAATGCCTGAAGAGCAAATGCAGAGCTCTGGATACCAGAGGAGGATAATCATGCATGGTCAGATGGAGCAGGACCCTCAGAAATGTTCGACCACCATGGTCATCAAGGTCCAGAGGGGTGTTTTCTTCACTGGACATACACATAATATACACTTAGAGCAAATAATGTCATCACTTCTTTGTGAGTCACCCTGAACAAAACTGAGATTACCTTCCACCAAATATCCCCTCTGCCTGCTCCTCTATGTGCTCAAAATCCAAAGCACCTGTAGTTGTAAAACATAGATACTGGTAACTACCCCAAGTCAATCTGTTGGCTGCACTTTGTGTGCGTAAAGTCTATACGTTAAACTGACCCGGCATATTACTTGGACCTTCCACTACTCCAGTTATTGAAAATTCACTCTGGGAATTACTCTCATCAAACTCCCTCTTAAAGATACACAGCAGACAGGAGATTCTGTAGTCCAGGCGGACATTCAGGATGAACTGCAGGGCAAAACAAAAAATAACATGCATGAGTATGCATGCATTGAGTGTTTAGACTTCAGGTTGGTGCGTATTTAACATGAGCAAAAGACTGAATGTTCTTCACCTGAAGGATCTCGATTATCTTGAGCTTGGTGTCCATTACCAGTATGTCCTGTTTCTCAGGTTCCATCTGCGTCTTCACTGCGCCTCCAGTCGAGTTGCTAGTTGTAGCCGTAGGAAGGAAACCGCCTCCTCTTAAGACAACTTGGGACATCAGCTCACCTACACCATGAATGGACCTCATCACATTACTACCTGGAAGCATAGACACAAATGCACAAACATGCAGATGAGTTTCCTGTCCATTAGATGCATGTCGTCTTCTGACCACTCTAGATTTATACCTTTACTCTCATCTCCTTTGTCCACCTTGTTGAAAGGAAAAATGGTGTTCACTTGGACACAATCAAGAATAGCCAGCAGGATCTTGGTCAGTCTGAGCAGGTCACTGAAGTTGTAGAAGCCAAAATAAATCAAGTTCCTGGCCAGATTTACCACCTAGACAAGGACAGCAGAAGCATTTCTTAGGTTTACTTCTTTTTTTTTTTTAAACCTCAACATGAGGGATATTTAAAGAAACTTGCAAGACGGACCTCAAATGTTAGCTTGTTCTTCTCTTTGTCTGCAAAAGGAAAGCTCTGACAAACCACCTCCCTGAGGTAGTTTTCAACAAACTCCATAGTTTGTGAAAATCGCTCCTTTACGTCGTCTTTAGACGTCCCATCATTGTCATAGCTGCAGATCAGAGGATGAATAAGCAAATAAATACACAACCCAAAAGAAATCCAAGCATACAAAACACAGGGACAAAAATTTTTTTTTTCCCCCCCCAAACAACGCAGATGAAATATTTTGCAGCAATGTTATTTGTTATTTATAACCTGTTGGTTTCCTTATATAGGCTATTATGATTTGGCTTTCATTATTCATCATTCATGTTTTTTTTTTCTGTCTGCAAACCATTTTGAGATGGCATTGCCATGATTTGACGCTATATAAATAAAGTTGAATTGAATTTGTTGTCTCACTCGTCAATAAAGATCTCTGAGGGGATCTCAGACCACAGCCGGGCGTATTTGACCGGTGTAACCTGCTCCTGCGGGTCACGATCCACATGCATGTGCAGCATCATTCGACAGAAAGAGGCTCGCAGGTCATAGGGCAGGTCTTCATCCGACATACATCGCAGGATCAGGTCAACATCCAGCTGGCCAGAGATCTTGTTGATTGCCAAATACTGTCTGTCCAAACACATCCTGGCAAACAGGTTCAGCTGGTACCTGTAACATTTACAAACAAGATTATCCTGGCTTAGTTTTTAATCTGCAGAGCAATCTTACTTCAAACTCAGCTAATTTCCCATGTGACCTCACTTTAGATATGGCAAACTATAACACTCAGCACATGGAAGGGAGGGGGGATTGATTACCTGTAGTAACTGATCACTTCCTTGTCCTCCTTCTGGCCCTCCTTGGCATCCTGAGCCAGCTCCCTGATGCTTTTACTACGGATCTCCTTGTTGCTGTCTTTCCAGAACAACCACACCTCCTCCTCGTCCTCCTCTGACTCAACAGAGTTCTCCCCAAGCGGTGCTCCCTCAATCTCAAACCTTGAGAGTACCAACCTGCAAAAGCAAAAGTAAGCCAAGAAGGAAGATTGAACCCTTTCATGCAAAGTGGCCATATTGTGGACACCTATTTACAAGCTTTTTTCTTGCATATTCATGAATGAGGATGGTATTTTTGTAAATACATAATTTCAGTGGATGTTAGTGAATCATCAAATACGTTTCCACTCACTTGAGAATAAAAAAAATATATGATATAAATTAACATGATGTAATCACGCAAGTTTGCCTTTGCAATAAATGGGAAAAGAAAATGATACAGCACTATTTTATAGGATATAATTATCATTACATATTATATAATCAAATAAAATAATATATAGAATATTTTTAAATGAATCATAAATCATAATAAATTCTAAATATCAATAATAAACAAAGTATCATTGCATATGTCTGTAGAGGTAAAATACTGTATTTAAAAATTGTTGCATTGTTTCATTAAAAATTCATGCATGAAAAGGGTAAATAATCTTTTCTCATTCCTCTAATATTTAAGTATGTAACAGCTATACTTACTAATGGTATTCAAGTAAGGCTAAATTTTCTTTTTAGGTTATACAATTTTTTTTCTTTTTTTTTTAAGTGTTTCATTTGGTTAGGAAGTATGTGAAATCAACAAACTTGTTCCAAAGTGCTTGATAGTATACATAAGATTATGAAGCAGGAGGACTTACTTTGTTTCTATGAGAATATCTGCATTTGTAGGGTCCAATACAGCATTACAGATAAGCTCCTGTGTCACAGGAATGGACTTATTCATTGACACACACAAATCTGACAGGTAGTCCAGGAACCTGGACACAAAACACACATAGGAGCTGCTAAATTCAGTAATCCATGACTGCAAAAGTAAGATAAATTCAAACTTCAGAGTTGTCAGTGAAAAAAAAGAAAGAAAGAAAAAAAGACAGAAAGAAGGAAAGACAGAAAGAAAGCAAGAACCCTAAAATCCTTCAGAATTTTGCCATGTGCAGCTTTCACGTGTCATGGCAAGCAAGCCATTACAACAGACTTTACTCAGATCCCCAGATGGTCCATAATGAGATACAATAACATCAAAGGGAAAGCACACACACACACACACAAACAAACCTGGGCTCACGGTTCTTGCGGACCAGGCTCACAAACGTGTCTATCTCTGCAGCAGTGATATGTTTCTCGAGCAGCTTGCGGTTGTTATGGAGCAGAGCTGTGATTGTGTCTTCTGCCAGGACATCATAGCCAATCTGTTTCTGCATAAAGCGAAACTGTTTGGCAATATACTCCTGCAAGAAAGATGGACATTCTGAACCCACCTGACATGCACACAGAGAGAAAACATGTTTTCACGTGAACGACTTCATGCTCTCTGCAGAAGCCATGACCCTCGTGAATTAAGACCACTGATTTTTATTGACCAATGTCATTGCTTGTCACTTGTCAAAGTCAAACAGTGAAGCACATCTTCATCATTCCAGGTCATATGAGGAGGAATGTGGTGCTTCTATTACTGTCAAATGTTTATCATTTTATGTCATAATTTGTGTGTTTCTTTGAATGTTTTGCAGGTTTAGCTGACAATTTGACTGGGTCCTGATGGTGTATCCTTTAAACTGGGATCCTTTTCTGCCAGTGGTGGGCTACAACTCCTTTCACCAAACAGAGTAGTTTCTCATCTGTCTGATCAGCTCAGGATTGAGAGTGCTGCAACAGATCTTTGATGGATTAATCTAAACATCCCGGGAACTGGAGGTGTGAGAAGCTGATTCTTTTGGAACGGTGTTTTCTCTTATTTATTTTAAGGAATCAGGTAAAAATAAAACAAAACTGAATTTTTCTTTCGTTTTCGCTTATTTATTTTAATGAATCAGGTAAAATAAAACAAAACTGAATTTTCTTTTCGTTTTCGCTTATTTATTTTAAGGAATCAGGTTAAAAAAAAAAAAGAAAACTGAACTGGAACAAAGAAATGGAACAAAAAAACATGTCAGATGTGGGCCACAACAGGTGATTATGTGGCTGTGTTTCAGAAGCCACACTCACACAGCATAAATGCCATCAGTCAAGACCAAATACGGGCCCAACCAAAACCGTACATGTGGACCACATTTGGGCCAAACAATTCTTGCTTTCTGGGCTTTTATCACACTGGCTGTGACTTTGTATCAAATAAAAACCGAATCATGGTGTTTGGCAGGTGAGCTTTATAGCACATTGTGGACAGGACATTCAGTGCATTATGCATGTTTTTTGTGACAGTGTTGCAGCACTATATTAGCTTTTATTCACTGATACTAAAAAAAAAAAAAAAAAAAAAAAAAATCATTTTCATATCTGCAGTGGCATGAATACTCATTTACCAATGTGCTGACGTTCACAAAGATGAGAGGCTTGATAAACTCTACCTGATTCTTGCGATAATCCTGCTGAGAGTGACGTAGAACCCTGTAACAGAGGCGGCATATGTGTCTAAAGGGTGCGTGACGTTGGTCAGCCAGCTCCTCCAGTCGCAGCATGGGCCCGTCGCCACTGTCTGTGAATGGAGCCTGCAGCAGCTTGAAGATCTGAGTGCAAAAATGAGATTGTGACTTTTGTGACCCTATTGTGGCTGAAGCCAAAAAGGAGCACGCTGATTCAACTAGCAGACGTAGCATCCATGTCATTTCAGCACAGTTTGCTAAAGCTTTGATGAGGAGGAGCTCTGAGGAATTTCAGTGAGGCTAAAATAGTTCACTGTGACTGGACATTGTAGAACCAAGCTGTGTTCAAAATGTTACTTTTGCGGCATCGGGACATTACCTGTTTGAGAATATTCTGTTCTCTCATGAGTTTCTGGCGCTCCCTGTTGGGTCTGTTAACCATAATCTCCAGAACATCCTGTCCATTGTTGGGAATGTCCACCACAAAGAACACCAAATCCTCCAGAAGTTTTGTAACAGCTCTGGTTGGATTTGCAAAAAACAAAACAAAAAACACAAAGCTAAAACAAAACCACTTTCTTTTCAGAGAGAAAAGTACATTCTTGCCTCACCATGTAAATATACCTCCTTTCATTCTGTGTGATGGTGCCTTTTTCCAGCTTTCCAGCAATAGAGGCTAGCACTTTACTGGCATCGTTTGCAAAGTCAAGGTCTCTCACTTCGGCCGGGGAGACAGGCACAATGGCAAAAGCTTCTTTGTCCTCTTTTTGTGCAGATGTACCAATCTGAAATTGTGTTTGAGATCATTATATATGATATTTTAATTGTTTACTATTTGTTTCTGAGCCATTAACATGTTCATATGCAGCTGCACTCATGCAACATATTCAATTCCAAAACATCAAACATACAGCTCAGCATTAAAGCAGCTTCAACAATTAAAACATTAAATATAAACTCAGGATCATGGACTTTACCATTTAACACTGTTATGCAAATAACTGGTAAGAAAACATCACTCACACGTAGCATGACTGGCTTTTCCTCCTCTTTGTCGATTGGCTGGTTGGTGCTGTGAACCCAGGTGTTGGTGCACAGGTGTCTGAGGCGGACATAGGAGTTTCTGGAAAGGAATTTGATATTTTATTAAAGGTTTTTACGTTTGCATTTTGGATCTCAGGTTTTAGATGCATTAAACATGAATGTGTGTAATGAACAGTCGTTCCTTTAAACTCCTTCCTGTTGGCATGTACTCATTGCCATGAATTGATAAAGCTTTCATGAGCATTTTGCCGAACAAGCAGAGGCTGTAGCACCCAATAATATATTGACCAGACGATAAAATACCTGTCTATACTGAATGAAATAAAGCCAGTTGTACAATATTTTGGTAACTTGCCAATAATGTAAATATTTCTATATATCCCAATAAAATGCCCAAAAAATATTTCTGATCAACTAAGTTTTATGTATTATTACATAATCAGTTGCAGCTATTATATTTTTAAAGTTTTTAAAAAAATATTATATTACATAATATAATATAATATAATATAATATAATATAATATTATATTATATTATATTATATATTTATTTTATATTGTGTATTTAAAATGTTTTATTTTTATTTTTAGGCAAGCCAATAGCATGATGACTTATTACATTATTGACAGATTTATTATTTCATTAGCTCAATAATTTTACTACATTGGTAATTAATTACATTATTGGCTTTATTATTTTTCAAACAGCCAAAATGATAAAGTTATTGGATGCAATTTCATTAGTGGTTGCTACAGAGACAAGGAAAATAAAATAAAATATTACAGGTTGAGAATAACATATGCTCCTCCATCAGGAGCAACGTGTTTACGATGCAAATCAG